>NC_081767.1:28919631-29219631 GCF_963082965.1 Carassius carassius | reverse complement strand
GAATCTGTTGGCTCTCATTTTAAAAGTTATGTTATATGTTGTTCACACATTGCCAATTAAAAGTTTGAAAATTATTTCAGGTCGCCCCTTTAAAAATATATTTTGTCCATAGAAACAAGTAGCTAACTGCAGCTAGCAAGCTAACGTCACTTGTCAGCTAGCAAGCAAAGTTGTAGAGCAGCACAGCCTATCATGTAATAACATTTACATTTACATTTATTAATTTAGCAGACGCTTTTATCCAAAGCGACAAATGAGGACAGTGGAAGCAATCAAAAACAACAAAAAGAACAATGATATATAAGTGATAAAACAAGTCTCAGTTAGCTTAACACAGTACACATAGCAAGGGCTTTTAAATAATATAATAAATAAAAAGAAAACAGATAGAATAGAAAAAGAATAGAGCAAGCTATTGTTAGAGGTCTTTTATTTATATATATATATATATATATATATATATATATATATATATATATATATATATATACACACACATAATTGCATAATAAATTAATACAAAAAGATTAGAAAGGTAATTAGATTTTTTTAAGAATAGAATTAGAATAGTGAGTGCTAAAGTTAGAGGGTCAAATAAGGATGGAAGAGATTTTTAAGCCGATTCTCTTCAGCTGCTCGGATTGAGTTGGGGAGGTCATTCCAACAGGAGGGAACATTTAATTTAAAAGTGACTTTGTGCTCCTTTGGGGTGGCACAATCAAGCGACGTTCACTAGCAGAACGCAAGCTTCTAAAGGGCACATAACTCTGAAGTAATACATTTAGGTAAATGGGTGCAGAGCCAGTGGTAGTTTTGTAGGCAAACATCAATGCCATGAATTTTATGTGAGGATCGGACAGTTTTAGCAATGTGGTCTGAGAAAATCAGCTGATTATCAGTCATAACTCCAAGGCTTCTGGCTGTTTTTGAAGAAGTTATGGTTAATGTGCCAAACTTGATGGTAAAATTGTGATGAAACGATTGGTTTGCTGGAACCACAAGCAGTTCTGTCTTGGCAAGGTTGAGTTGAAGGTGATGGTCCATCATCCAGCAAGAAATGTCTGTTAGACAAGCTGAGATGCGAGTAGCTAACGTCGGATCATCAGGATGGAATGAGAGGTAGAGTTGAGTGTCATCAGTAGTGTTGTCACGGTACCAAAATTTCAGTATTCGGTACCGATACCAGTGAAAATCCACGGTTCTCGGTACCAATTTCGGTACCAAAACAAAACACAAAAATATGCTAATTAAAAAAAATAAACTTTTTATCACTAAAAATAAAACCAATGCCATTCTTTATACTTATTTACAATTGTGTTTAAAGTTCTTCTACAAGTAATATAATTATGAAAAACAGTAAACAAGTTTCACCCAAATTTAGTTTGTCTTTTTAATTTATGAAATTTAAACATTTTATTTTTTGGTAAATAAAGTGGATTTGCTATTAAAATTAAAACATGGAAGACATATTGTGTGATTAATTTTTTATTAACAGTAGTAGCAGTATCCCATACATTTTACAAAATAATAGTAATATTTCTAGCACAATGCCTTTATGTAAAAATGAATTTGTAATGAATGCATATTTGTCATTTATCTGAACTTAAGACTGGTGGTGATGCTTAAGACATTTTTGTTCATTGAGGGTTTCTGTAAAAAAAAATAGTAATAGATCATAATAATTATTATTAAAAGATAATAATACTACTAATTCTACTACCATACTAACAATATACAATGCACTATGGATTGATGAGCTGCTGGGTTCATGAATATTAATCACGTTGCCTGCGTTCGGTCGAACTGATTTGCTGAAATCAAAACAGGGACGGTAAAAGATGAGCGCCAGCCAATGAAATTGCCATTTGCGCATTAGCTCAGCCCACTACCAGAGAAACCGGCATATCTTCTGCTTGTTCGAAAATATGAATAATTCTAAATGAACTCCATTATTTTGACAGGAGAAGACAACAAAGAATATAGTTTACATGTAGCATGTCGATTCAGCGTGGTAAGACTCTCGCTCGCTCTCTTTGCATGTGTGAGAAACAGAGCTATCAGCAAAGCGACGGCGAGTCGTGCGCCTTCACACAGAGTTTACAGTTCGGCAAATACCATAGACAGTAAAAGAGGCAAATACAGTTGTACTGTGCGTCCATTGAGATGAATTGAAAAGTACAGATCGCTTGATGGAGAGAGAACTCTGAAGCGCTCAGTCAGTGTTCAGCGAGTGAAAATATATCTGCGCCAATCGTATAATAGCCTCGAACACACACACACTGGTGAGTAAAATCTAAGAATTAATTAGCCAATGGCTAAAAATAGACATAATTTACTCGCCCTTAGTAAAATTTATTCACATATGCGAGTGATTTACTCGCAATGTAGAGGCTGTTTTGACGGTTTTCCGTGAAAACCTTTAAATTGACACTGGTTTTACTCAAATGAAACAGTAAAATGCTTGTGAAGTGACTCAGAACAGTTCTGGTGATGTTCTTTGTGTATTTATGTCCTCATTATTGCAAGCGTCATGCGCTTCAGTCTATGTAGTAAACAAACCATTCATTCATTTACACAGAGACGCGCACAACATGCAGGATGCAGATTTCAACCAACTTTTGCGGTTTAATATTTACAGATACTCGTCCATATGGAGATTTGATTTGATTAATTTATGCTAACCTTGACAAATTCCGTGACTGTCCATATTAAAATGTAAGTTTCATTTTCATAACTGGATTTTGAGATTCCGTCCGCGTGTTCTGCTTCGCGGAAATCATAGCGCTGTATGCATCCAGGACCGGGTTTGAACGGGTCCTCGGTACCATCGGTACTTAAAGAAACCTGGTACCGTCACATTTCAATTTTTTTAGTACCGACTTGGTACCGAAGTACCGGGTCTTTTGACAACACTAGTCATCAGCATAGCAGTGTTATGAAAAGCCATGTTTCTAAATGACAGAACCTAATGATGCCATGTAGACAGAGAAGAGAAGTGGTCCAAGAACTGAGCCCTGAGGCACCCCAGTAGTTAGATGTTGTGACTTGGACACCTCACCTCTTCAAGATACTTTGAAGGACCTATCTGATAGGTAAGACTCAAACCACTGAAATGTGGTTCCTGAGATTACCTTTGCCAGTAGGGTTAATAGGAGGATCTGGTGGACAGATCAAGCAGGATAAGTACTGAAGATTTGGATTCCGCTCTTGCCAGTCTTAGGGCTTCAAAAACTGAAAACAAGGCAGTCTCAGTTGAATGTCCACTTCTGAAGCCAGATTGGTTGCTGTCAAAGAGGTTGTTCTGTGTGAGAAATGCAGAGACTTTGTTGAACACAGCTCGTTCAAGTGTTTTTGCAATGAAAGAAACAAGCGAAACTGGTCTGTAGTTCTCTAAAACAGATGGGTTGAGGGTGGGTTTCTTAAGTAGTAGCCTGTCTAATTGAAGAGGGAAAAACACCAGTGTGGAGGGATGTGTTAATGATGTGAGTGAGTGCAGGTACAACTGCAGAAGAAATGGCTTGAAGGAGATGAGATGGAATAGGATCAAGCGGGCAAGTAGTAGGATGATTAGATAGGATAAGTTTGGAGACTTCTGCCTCAGAGAGTGAAGAGAATGATGAAAATGAGTGTATGTTTGCTGGTTATATGAGCTTGACTGATTGTGGTGTGGAAAATTGTGCACTGATGTTTTTAATTTTATTAATAATTAATATTAATTAAAAAAGTGGCAAAGTCATCAGCTATTAGAGATGAAGCAGGAGGGGGAGGAGGAGGACAAAGAAGTGAGGAAAATGTTTTTAAAAGCATGCGAGAGTTTGAGGAATTGTTAATTTTGTTATTTTTTTATGTAATTTAGTGAGCAATATCTGATAATATATATTTTAGTACATTAACCAGTTTGCACAGAGCACCCAAACAGTCTCTTTCATTGTTGTTGTTTTTTTTTTCAAGTTTGAAAATGGACAAATTAAAGGGATAGTTCACCCAAAAATTTAAATTCTGTCATTAATTACTCACCCTCATGTCATTTCACACTCATAAGACCATTGTTCTTCTTCCAAACACAGAAAATTATATATTTTTGATTAAATTCAAGAGCTTTCTGACCATCTTGCAGCAACTCAGCTTAGATATTCAAATCCCAGAACAGTTGGAAAGACGTCAATAGAGTTCTCCAAATGACTCCAGTGGTTTAACCTCAATTTTATAAAGCACCGCAAGTGCTTTGTTTGGACAAACACTCGCACACAAAAATTTAATTTACACATTTATTTATGTAAATATTGATCTGCACTGTGTGCTCATGAGAGCATCATAATGAATTTGTGTTGTGTTCATGGGGTAGAAGATTCGTGTGTCTTGAATGAGTGTTCACAAGAGTACCACAGCGCATGAGTTTGGATAATGTTTTCATAAAATCGCAAATTATGTTTTGTGTGTATTTAAACAAAGCACTCACTTTGCTTCATAAAATTCGATTACTTGATGTACTTAATGGCATGAATTACTTAATAATGTCTTCTCTGCCGTTCTGGACCTTGAATATGTAAAGACAGAAAAAAGCTCACAGATTTCATCAAAAATGTTCTTTTATGTTCTGGAGATGAACAAAGGTTTTACAGGAGTAGAACGACACAAGGATGAGTTAATAACAACAGAATTTTTATTTTTGAGTGAACTAATCCTTTAAGATCGTTGACCTGTGGAGCCAACAGGATGTCATATGATTCCCTTGCATCTTGCCAAAAACTGTGATAGGCTATAGTTGGCAGTGCTGTTAACACAGGTGAATAAAGATATTGTATTATCTGAGAATAAAATGACCTACTTGATTAAGTATTTTAAATATTTAAAATTTTTAATTAAATTATTTTTTGTCCAGCAAAATACAAATTACAAAATACTCTAAAATAATTAAACACGTATTTTAAATACTTCTTCTTTCTTCTTTCTTCTTTCTTCTTTTTCTTTCGGCCGCTCCCAATTAGGGGTCGCCACAGCGGATCATCCGTCTCCATACCACCTTGTCCTCTACATCTGCCTCTTTTACACCAACTACCTGCATGTCTTCCCTCACCACATCCATGAACCTCCTCCTTGGTCTTCCTCTTTTCCTCCTTCCTGGTGGCTCCATCCTCAGCATTCTCCTACCAATATAATTCATGTCCCTCCTCTGCACATGTCCAAACCATCTCAATCTCGCCTCCCTCACCTTGTCACCAAAACGTCCAACATGCGCTGTCCCTCTAATAAACTCATTTCTAATCTTGTCCATCCTCGTCACTCCCAACGAAAACCTTAACATCTTCAGCTCTGCTACCTCCAGCTCTGCCTCCTGCCTTTTACTCAATGCCACTGTCTCTAACCCATACAACATCGCAGGTCTCACCACAGTCCTATAAACTTTTCCTTTCATTCTTGCAGATACTTTACTATCACAAATCACTCCTGTCACTCTTCTCCACCCACTCCACCCTGCCTGCACTCTTTTCTTCACTTCCCTAACACACTCTCCATTACTTTGCACTGTTGACCCCAGGTACCTGAACTCCTCCACCTTCTTCACCTCTTCACCCTGTAACCGCACCACTCCACTGCCCTCCCTCTCATTTACGCACATGTACTCTGTCTTACTCCTACTGACTTTCATTCCCCTCCTCTCCAGCACGTACCTCCACCTCTCCAGGCTCTTCTCAACCTGCTCACTACTCTCACCACAAATCACAATATCATCCGCAAACATCATAGTCCAGGGAGACTCTTGTCTGACCTCGTCCGTCAACCTGTCCATCACCACTGCAAACAGGAAAGGGCTCAGGGCCGATCCTTGATGCAGTCCAACCTTCACCTTGAACCAGTCTGTCGTTCCTACTGCACACTTCACTGCAGTCACACTGTCCTCATACATGTCCTGCACCACCCTCACATACTTCTCTGACACACCTGACTTCCTCATACAATACCACAACTCCTCTCTTGGCACCCTGTCGTACGCTTTCTCTAGATCCACAAATACACAATGCAGCTCCTTCTGTCCTTCTCTATACTTCTCCATCAACGTTCTCAAAGCAAATATGGCATCTGTGGTGCTCTTCCTCGGCATGAAACCATACTGTTGCTCACAGATGGTCACCTCTTCTCTCAGCCTGGCTTCCACTACTCTTTCCCATAACTTCATGGTGTGACTGATCAACTTAATTCCCCTGTAGTTACTGCAGTTCTGCACATCTCCCTTATGCTTAAAGATCGGTACCAGCACACTCCTTCTCCATTCCTCAGGCATCCTCTCACCTTCCAAAATCTTGTTAAACAATCTGGTTAAAAACTCCACTGCCATCTCTCCTAAACATCTCCATGCTTCTACCGGTATGTCATCTGGTCCAACTGACTTTCCACTCTTCATCCTCTTAATTGCTGCTCTCACTTCCTCCTTACTAATCCTATCCACTTCCTGCTTTACTAACACCACATCATCCAACCTTCTCTCTCTCTCATTTTCCTCGTTCATCAGCTGCTCAAAATACTCCCTCCATCTTCTCAACAAACTCTCCTCGCTAGTCAACACATTTCCATCTCCATCCTTTATTGCTCTAACTTGCAACACATCCTTCCCAGCTCGATCTCTCTGCCTGGCCAATCGGTACAAATCCTTTTCTCCTTCCTTAGTGTTCAACCTCTCATACAGCTCCTCGTATGCCTTTTCCTTGGCTTTCGCCACATCCCTCTTTACCTGTTGCCGCATCTCCTTGTACTCCTGCCTACTTTTCTCATCACCCTGTCGATCCCACTTCTGTTTTGCTAACCTCTTTCCCCTTATGCTCCCCTGCACTTCCTCATTCCACCACCACGTCTCCTTGTCTTCCTTTCTATTTCCAGATGTCACACCAAGTACCTTTCTAGCTGCCTCCCTCATCACTCCTGCGGAAGTTTCCCAATCATCCAGCACCTCTTCACCACCACCTAGCCTCTGTCTGACCTCTTCCCTGAACCTCACACTACAGTCTTCCTCCTTCAGTTTCCACCATCTTATTCTTCTTTCAGTCCTTACTCTCCTCCTCTTCTTCTTCGTCTCTAAAACCATCCTACAGACCACCATCCGATGCTGTCTAGCTACACTGTCCCCTGCCAACACCTTACAGTCTCCAATCTCCTTCAGGTTGCATCTCCTACATAGAACATAGTCCACCTGTGTGCACCTTCCTCCACTCTTATAGGTCACCCTATGATCCTCCTTCTTCTTAAAATACGTATTCACCACTGCCATTTCCATCCTTTTAGCAAAATCTACCACCATCTGCCCTTCCACATTTCTCTCCTTTAGGCCATACCTACCCATAACCTTCTCATCACCTCTGTTCCCCTCACCTACATGTCCATTAAAGTCTGCCCCAATCACCAATCGTTCATTTCTAGGTACACCATCTACCACTTCATCTAATTCACTCCAGAATCTTTCCTTCTCCTCCATCTCACAGCCGACTTGTGGAGCATAGGCACTGATGACATTTATCATCATCCCTTCAACTTCCACCTTCACGATCATCACCCTATCAGAAACTCTCTTCACCTCCACTACACTCTTACTGTACTCTTCCTTCATAATCACCCCTACACCATTTCTCTTTCCATCCACACCATGATAGAACAGTTTAAACCCACCTCCAATGTTTCTGGCCTTACTCCCTTTCCACTTGGTCTCCTGAACACACAACATATCTACCCTTCTCCTCTCCATCATATCAGCTAACTCTCTCCCTTTACCAGTCATAGTGCCAACATTTAAAGTACCAACCCGAACCTCCACTCTCCTACACATCTCCTTTCCCCGTCGCCTCTGTAGACGTCTTCCTCCTCTCCTCCTCCTCCTTCGGCCGACAGTAGCCCAATTTCCACTGGTACCCTGTTGGCTAACGATACCTGAGGCGGTCGTTGTTAACCCGGGCCTCGACCGATCCGGTATGAAATTCTTATTCGTGACCCGCATATTTGATTTGGCACATGTTTTACGCTGGATGCCCTTCCTAACGCAACCCTCCCCATTTATCCGGGCTTGGGACCGGCACTAAGAGTGCACTGGCTTGTGCCTCCCTAATGGCTGGGTTCGTATTTTAAATACAATTATTTAAAATACTGCCGCTCTCTGCCTATCCTTTATGACTTGCTGGAGCATTTCACACAAAATGTATTTATCTTTTCTAGCTAAATAAATGGAAAAGGCTTTTAAGGCAACACTGGAGTCAATTACAGAAGAAAAATGCGCTTGCTATGGGACCCTGAGCACTGTAAATAAAATTGCTTTGGGAATCATTAGAAATCTTTTTATTGACACTGTAAATTTGTTTTACAGAGGCAATGAGCTGACACCGAGGAACAAAAGACTCGGATAGTCAACAGCTCATACTGTTGCAAACTTCACTAGGCGTTCAGTGTTAATTCTTCCATGGAAATCTGTTAAACAATGGAGACGTGAGTTTAAAATATGGTGACCTCTTTTGAATTGTCAATTAGGTGTATCCATATCGCACTGGAATATCTTGATGGATATTTGCACCATAAGATGTGCACACGCCTGGTTAAATATAACTGTATATAATGCAAGGAATCCACTGAGCACAGTCATCGGGCTTAATGACTCCCATGAGATGGCGGGACATGCCATTATGGATTTCTCATTATATTATGACAGTTGGTAAAGGACATTGTGTTGAGGGTATCTTTTCACTTTCTCCCTATTTAAACTCAACTGAATGTAGGATCCAGACACTACTGCTTTTGGGGCCCAGGTTTAATGCTATTGGATAAATGGCTTCTAAATGGAAGCACGTGATGTACTTTGTGCGGTTGCAAAGTTTTTGATCTGGAACTCTACCGGTTCCCCAATGTTTGCTTTAAAAATCCATATTTTAATGTGTAAAATGTCTAACTGGTGCATACAGCTCATTTTCAGTTGATTAATTAGATTTATCTTTGCTTCTGTACTCGTCATTTATCTAGTTATTTAAGAACAGTAAGTCGTGTTATCTTTTCCATGCTATGTTTGCATTTGTTTGTTGATTGCAATACAGCATTTGCAAAAATTACGTTCACTTTCCAACACCTTTTGGGTGCTTTGAAACTTGGTTATGTTTATCATTACACTCGGGTTCTACATACTGAAAGATCTGCAAGTTTGAGCCGTGTTCACTAGGTCCTGCAAAGAGTAAACTAATAAACAGAACACCATATTAATGATAATTTACATACAGACTCTTCCTGTCTTTTAATATGGATGTGTATTTTTCTTTTCCTGGACTGTGGCCAGCTGGTGGAATGACCTCCCAATCTCAATGAGTCTTTACTCATTTTCAAGAAACATCTAAAGACTCATCTTTTTCGCATGCACTTAACCAACTAATACTAGCACTTTTTCCTTTTCTTGTCTTTTCATTTATAAAAAAGAAAAAAAAAGAAAAAAAAAAGCAGCTATGCGTTCTATACTAGACTAACTGAGACTTGTCATGGCTCTTGTATACTGTAGTTGTTTTCTTGTTGACCTGACTGCTTCTATTGTTCTCATTTGTAAGTCGCTTTGGATAAAAGCGTCTGCTAAATGATTAAATGTAAATGTAAATGTATTTGCACAGGGGTTCTGCTGGTTTTACATTGCTCATGAGTAATAGACTGTAGAGGTCATTTGTCATCATAATCACCGTGAGCCCTTTTTCAATGTCAGGAGACTCCTAGTTCAGCCATGCCTTCACTCTGTTTCTTAAATGATGGATTGTCTTTCTTCTTCTCTACCATCTCTTTCTTTTTACATCTCTCGGTCTCTTTATCTGTTTGTTCTCTTCTTCAGTTCCTACTTGACATTTGAATGATAAAAGCGTTGTGGGACAGGGTCAGTGGTTCACTGTATGCGTTGTAAAGGGGGTGATCCATCAGAGATCAGACAGAGAGGTATGATGAGCAATCAGGGAATATAAATAGCAAAAGAAACCCAAGGAGAAGTACTGATGGGGAAAACAGAAATCGGTGGAACTTTTGAGGGCATGTGCAAGTGTCTTTATGAAGCTGAATACAAAAAAGAAAAAAGAAAAGCATAGTCTGAGAAATAGAGAGTTACATTCAGGATCCATTAAGTGCAGATATAGAAAGTTTGATGGTCAAGTATTTATGTTTTATTTTTTTATTTTTTGGGGGGGTTTCAGGAATACTCAATTCTGTAAAAAAAAAAAAAAAAAAAAAAAAAAGGTATATCCTGAATGCACTGTAAGTCACTTTGGATAAAAGCTTCTGCTAAATGCATAAATATATATTTAAATGTAGTTGCATTAATTCAGCAGTTATATTTGTATAATCACCACAAAATGTATAAAATGTTTTCCTATCTTTCTTTCATATCTGTATCTTTTCTTGCCAGAGTAATTTTCAGCTAAAAACTGCTGTAAACATAGAAGCAGTTTTATTTTAGTATTATTTATACATTTAGTATTAAAGATTTGAATTAGTTTGTACATTTTTGTTTTAATTTGTTTTAGTAATCTGCAATTTTGTCTTTTTATTTTCGTTTTCATTTCAGTTTTTGTACTTTAGTTACATTTTAGTATTTAAACTTATTTCAGTTAATTGCCGAAGTATCCTTTGTAATTTTCATTTTCAGTATTATTTAATCAATTAATAATCTAAAAGGTAATTTTAACGTTTTTCTGTTTTTTTTTTTTCGTTTTTTTTTTCGTTTTTTAAGTTTCTTATTTTTTTTTATCTATAATAATCTAATATTATTTCAGCTTTACTCCAAAAACCATTTTTAGTAGGGTTGAAGGTTTTTTTTTTTTTGTTGTTTGTTTTTTTTTTACGATAACAACATCTCTGGGTTTTGCACTTTGTGGGTGAAGTCTGTGTGTTTCGCGTCAGCACTGATTAGTTTGTGGGCGTCTCCATTAATTGTCATCAGCAACGGCTGTCACTCATTACTCATCCCTATATATTGGCTTGTCTAGCATCTTGTGTTCGTGAGAGCGTTGTTTCATGTTTGTAACCTATGCCTTGCTTTCTTGTGTGTTTCTGCGTTGGATGTCCGTGTCTCCCCGGAACCCCGTCCACTCTACGCAACCCACCTCCAAGCATCACCACTTACCTTCGGCTCGCTTCCCCGCAGTTCCTGTGTCACCCTCTCCTGCTGCCAACTCACCTCCGCCTTCCAGATTCTTCATTCCTCACCAACATCTTGGATTGTGCATTCCTCCCAGCGTTATTTGTGTCTCAGTTTTGTATTGTCTCATTGTCTTCATTAAATCTCATTAATCTCGCACTTGCTTCCTGCCACTCCTTCACCCAGTCATTACACAACACTGCTTAGAGGACCTTTACTGTAATAATATTGGATTAAACATTTGATGGATAACTGGAAGCTAAGAAATCACTTCTGAACAACAATAACATACATATATTTGCAATATTCATCTTGTTGTCGAACCATTATCATCTTGTTGTTTTCACATTATAATGGAATATTTTCTTAGCAGAAACTCTAATATGTTAGCAAGACCAAATCAATATTTCACATCCACATATTTTATTTGGTAAGTTGTTTTGAAAGATACCCTCGGCTTTGAGAATAGTTGGGTAGATTACAGTGTGTTGTTTGATTTAAAACTATCAACATTAAAGTTCAAATGCAGCAACAGTTGGTGGAGAGGCAGTCAACATTAACAGACTTGAAATATTCACATCCATTTAGCAAACTTACCATCATGTCAGATATTTATCAGAGAGACAAACATGAGATAAATGATAATTTATATAATAATCATTTTAATTTATATAATATCTAATATCTGTGTTTTAGCACCCGCCCCACAGTTAATCATTAGCATGCGAAATGTTGCATATGCTACTTTCCACAGGACTTACTTTGCGATTCTGGTGTCAACCCATTACAACTGAAGTGGAAATAATGTGTGAGAAGATGTTTGCTTCAGTTTTACGAGCCCCTGTAATTTACTGAGAGACTCTATGCACAGCCAGCGCTTCCACTATGTGATAAAGCTAGAGAAATAGCAAAGATTTAACCATAGAACATGTATTCTCAGTTCTTCTCTTAGTTTTGTTTTAATTTGTGCTTGAAATTAGCATTCAGAACTGGTACACATGTGATGGATGTCTAGACTTTCCTCTTCTGTTGTCCTAGATAAGAGTACAGCCTGCCATCGTTGCATTTTGCTTGCAGTACAATACACTATCTTCCATTTTTCCATCTCTCCCATGTTTTTTTCGAGGTCTATTGTGTTGATATTCAGAGCATGTCAGAAGAGAGCAGTTCTTTCCTTAGTTTCCTCTCCTCCATGCCAAAATGTGCCAGTGCCAAGAAAACCATTAGCTTGACAGTGTCCCCCCAAAATTTGTATTAATATACCTCCATTCGCTTGTTCCTCTTATATGCTCTTCAGCAGTAGTGGAGTGCCATAGTGTGTTTTTTTTTTTAAATGGTTGGTTCTGGCACATCACAAACTACAGCGTCTCTGTGAGTGTAAGTGCAAGTGTGTACGTGGACGCTGAGAGGGATGGTAGAAGAAAAAAACAACAACAAGGGGAAATAACTTACAAAGATAAACAGAAAATAGATGCAATGATAGTACAAAAGTGAAATACAATACAAAAGTGAAAATAAATGTTATTTGACATTATATTTAACATTAATGGCTCAAAACAAATGTTCAAATCCATCTAAAAAACTGTCACCACCATCAGCAGAAAACTTTTCCATGCAATAAATGGACATATAAAGATATATTTAAAAAAAAAAAATCTTGTATGCTCACCAAGGCTGCATTTAATTAATCAAAATACAATAAAAATAGAACTGTTGTAAAATATTTAAATTTGAAATGTGCAGGTGTTTTTTAGGGCAAGTGAATAAATAAAAGACAAAATCAAAACAACTGGAAAATAAAATATACTTAGTACCTTCTAGTGATCATTTCGGATGTATTTCTAAATGGAAATATTTTGAAAACGAATGGCAGTTGCAGGGTGTGTTTTGTTTTATGTCTCAAAAATGAATGAAAGAAATCCAAAAGTATACAGTATTTCTAATACGATAACACCTGTTTCCAACTCCATCAGTTGCTTCACTTTGGGGGCTAAAATTTGATAAAAAAATTGCAGGCCAAACTCAAACACCGCCAACTCAATTCAATTCAATTAAATTCAAGTTTATTTGTATAGTGCTTTTTACAATACAAATCTTTACAAAGCAACTTTACAGAAAATTATGTTTCTAAGATATTTAGTAGTAGCTTATAAGTGGTGACTGTCCGTTTGTGCTCCAACTGCCTCTCGTTGCTTTGAAAACCCTAATGCCAAGGTGCCAAATCTCAAATCTTTTTAATAACTGATGAATGGCAACCGACCTAATGCGATTCACCTTTGCAGCTTGTGAGCATGTTCCTGCAGTCATTTCTATTCCTTTTTCAGAATTGAGGGATATGAAGACAGTACAGAACCAGCGGATGGAGAGGCAGCAAGCACATTCATTTGAAAGGAGAGAATGAAATGAACTAGAGGTGAAGCTGCAGTGAAGGATTGAGATGTGATTTCCTGCTCAACCTAAAGAGACATGGTTCTTGATAATCTCAATGAATAAATGAGTTAAGGGGATGGGAGAAAACCAGAATTATTATATTATATTATATTATATAGTTGCAGTATAATATAGTTATAGTTATATATATATATATATTAACTTACAAAACAAGTTCTATTCCAGTGTTAGTGTTTTTGCTTTTGCGACTGAGCGAAGGTGAAATGAGTCCTGATCCTGAAAAATAATATCATTAGCAGTTAATATCAGAGGACATTAAAACCACAATATAACAGAGAACATTTAACAGCAGCCTTTTAAAAACCATCCCAGGTCCCTTGAAGTCTTAATGTAATCAATCTAAATACAACAGTAGCTAACTGCAAAGATATCAATCAAATTATTTGGAATCCTCCAAATGACCAGTGTATGTTTTCCTTCTTTGATGTTGTGCTAATCTAATTAAGGAGCCTGCGGTGGCAGTGGAGATTAGTTTCCTGATGAGTGTTCATTACAGGGCACTGAGGTGTAGTCTGGGTCCTACAGGCACCTGCCCAAGGCGTTTGATCCCTCTTAACCCCTCACATAGGCGGACAAGTCCGCTCTCAAATCCCCTTCTCCTCTAGGACCAGACATAATCTCTCTGTCCCTTTTAAAAGCTAAGCTTAGCTCATTACGAGTGAGGGAAGACCTTGTCCTGTCCATGGACTCCTGCTGGGGTTAAGCTTATGTGCCAGCTTTCTTTTGGACCGGAGAAGCCCCATCATCTTTTTCTCCAGCATTTCTTATGTCTTTCTGTGTGTGTATCTGTTTCCGGTTGCTTTCTCATTCTGAAATCCACTAGTTTATTGTGATGAGTATTTAATCCATCATCATTGTGAAATCACTCAATAGTGGTTGTATAATGTTCCTTTTAAATAGTACACATCTAATTATTTAAATGTGATAAATAAAGTCTTGCATTCTTTATGATTCTATCAAAGCCATGAAGGCACATTATATAGGTTTGTACTGGTGTAACTGCTCACCTCATTAACAGAATCATGAGGAATCATAATTTTGGCATATTTTTTTCTCCTCTTGATTTATTTATTTATTTTTCACACTTCGACTGATTCGATTTTATCGATATCTGTTGATGTCTTTACCTATAAACAGCAGCGGCCTCATGTTTCCATTGTGCTGCCTCTAGAGATTGCACAAAAAAAATCAGTCATGTTGGCAGGTTACATGTGTAATACACATAAAAGAATGGTCAGATCTAATAGCGTGATCTTCCATGTACACACTTTCCCATCACCAAATCCTACCAAAATGAGTTCCCCTCCTTTAAGACTGATGCTCTTTTGCTTGGA
The DNA here is from genome assembly GCF_963082965.1 of Carassius carassius. Lineage (NCBI taxonomy): Eukaryota > Metazoa > Chordata > Actinopteri > Cypriniformes > Cyprinidae > Carassius > Carassius carassius. Next base: position 29,204,715 of record NC_081767.1, on the reverse strand, counting down.
TGCAGTGTAAGTCAAGATAGATGGATTATGTGAATGTCTTCTCTGACTCCTCTATTGATCATCTCTCTTTCTCTCTCTTGATCAATCAGACCCTTTGATATAGTATATAGTCTTAAGTCCACCACTTTCAGCCCGGTCTATATCAGAGAGAATCATCAAATGGTTCTGTTCTTTTGCCTGGTCCTCCAGAAACATAATCTCACTTCAAGACACATGTAATGAATCCACTGATAACCAAACAGATAAATCTGATTTCTTATGGATTGATTGGATATTTAGAGATTCAGTGTTTACAACAGTCTCTTTCTTTCTTTCTTTCTTTCTTTCTTTCTTTCTTTCTTTCTTTCTTTCTTTTTATTTATTTATTTATTTATTTATAATTAAGTATTTAATAATTTAATAATAATAAGACCTAAAGCAAGTATGCTTTTTTACACTATATATATATATATATATATATATATATATATATATATATATATATATATATATATATATATATATAGTACAGCCTATAATCTTATATTAATCATAAATGTCTAAAAAGGTTCAAGAAGTGTGAGAACTTGAATTTGGGTTAAGCTTCTGTTCTGTTGTCTTGTACATTGCAAATATAATGTTTTGTTAAAAACAGCAGGGCTTTTTCTTTTCAAAGAAAAAAAAATGGTAATCTTTTTTTTCTTCTTTTTCTTTTATGAGACTTCCCCTTAGTTTTCCGTGGTCACTCTTTCTTTGGGACTAGCAAACTATGCACTTAAAAGATTGAAAACTAATTGCATGTGTGCAGGTTAGTGCGTTTTATTAGCATATGTATCAAACTTCCTAATTTGAGACGCAAAGAACAATAAAACATGAATTTTATAGTTGCGACAACTTTGCTGTAATTATATGTCCTGTCACAAAAAAGACAGATAAAATGAAGAGAGATTTTTTCCTCTCTGCTTTTTGCATTATTTTCTTTAATAGCTGTTTTCATTTTTTTTATAACATGCTATTAGCAAATAGGTCCCCTGAAATGGAATATTTCACCCCTTCCACTTCAAGTGAAAGCAACATTTTTTATAGCTGCAAGTGTTTGTGTCAACCAGCATAAATTAGGCATAAGTTACTATTCACCCACAAGTACATAAGGGAAATTTACTAAACCAAAGCTCATTAAAAGTTATAGAACAAATAGTTTATAGTAGCACATGACAATACCCCTGAACTAATTGATGACAAGCATTCCATGTCACGTGGAATATACCATTGGCCTCTGGATGTCTGCTTTCTTTCCATATTTTATAGCAGTCCAAATATTCCCCAGATTTGGAGCAGAAGCAAATCACTGAGATATACTGATATGTAAACCATAAAGAGACTTTTTGGACTGAAGAAACTAGTAATTGAAAATCACCGACAAAAGCTTCTGAATGAGTTGGACTGACAAAAAAAAAAAAAGAAAATAATAATAATTTTCAAAAGTAGGGCATGAGCTTGAATTCTCCCTGAAAACTATTCTGGAAATGATCTTCAGCTTGCTTGAAACTTATATTATGGGGCTCAGGGAATACTGTCACTTTGAATAATCTTCCAATCTTCTCTCATAATTTCATTCAGTTTAATGGCTTCCTGGGAATGATGTGTGGCAAAGTAACGCTTTATTTCTCTCTTTCTCTTTTGGCTGCGACTGCTTCTATTGGCGACAGAGCTGTTTCTTTCTTGACAGGAATACAAAAAAAGTTTGTTTTGGTACTGAGTGTGAACAGGGGACTTATGGCCTCTCTGTTTAATATATATTTTTATGCATCTGTTATCCTGGCAGTGTTACAAAACTACTGTCCATGTACAGTCTCTGGAATTGTGCTCTTTGCAATTTTTTAATCAGTCAGAATGAACGAAAAGTTCTGGTAGCTGGAAATCTTGATTAGTGCTTATTCTTAATATGGTGGTATAATGTACATTTTCACAGTTATATATTTATATTTCTGAATTTATTTATATTTGTTGTGACATTCAGTTTGTCAGAAAATTATATATGGAAGGCATGACAACTTATTTATTATGTACAATAATCAAGTAAATTTTTTTCTGTCCAAAATACCAGTCCATAATCCATAATAACATTGCTTCCATTAAAAAAGTCCACCCTCTGTCATCCTCTCCTATCAAAATCCACCGACATGTTTGCTTAGAAGTGTACTGGACTACTTTTGCTTGGAAACAGTGCTTGGTCTGAGCATAATTATCTCCTGATTCAGACAAAATGGTAAATGGACTGCATTTATATAGCGCTTTCAACAGACCACATGGCCATCCAAAGCGCTTTACAAGTTGCCTCACATTCACCCATTCACACACTCATTCACACACCGACTGTGGTGTCAGCCATTCAAGGCGCCATCCAGCTCGTCGGGAGCAGCTGGGGTAAGGTGTCTTGCTCAAGGACACCTCGACACTTGGTCAGGTGGAGCCAGGGATTGAACCACCAACCTTCCGGTTTGTAGACAACCTACATGAACCACTGAGCCACTGCCGCCCCTACAAGACAACAATATTTTTAATATAGGTCTGGTAATTTCAAACCTGACACAACGGTTTAAAGTCCAACAAATAGAAGATACAAATATTGGCTTAAAATATGAGTTTGAATGGGCAATATGCTTCTGATAGTTAAAAATGAGTTTATTTTTATGATGCAAAATGCTAGTTTCACACTATACAGACTTACGTATGCAGTACACTATAGACTAAAAAGCCAACTTTGTTCATTCTCTTCTATGTCGACATGTGTCCTTTATCTCTTCCCCTCTTTCATTTTGACTTCATGCTGTTCTTCTTTGAGGACATGAGCGAAAGGGAAACCTCTTCCATATTTAGGTGATGAAAGTGTCTCTGGAGGTTTTCGGGTAACTAATGTCTCTCAGTATCAAACCTTGGCTATCTGCTGTAGAGTAGAATCTAAAATGTATTGGAGTGTTTTTACTCGTCTTAAGCAATTTCATTTTAAACAGTTTTTTTATATCTTTGTCTGTTGTCCTCATCCTCCTCCAGTGCTGGCTACCCAGCCAATGTACACACATACACACTTACATTCAACAATTTCCTGTCTATTATAAGATGTTGAGTTTATTATCCTGTGCGGATATGGCTGTGAATGTACTGTATATAATTTATTGTATTTCCACTTCATATATATTCGCCCACAAACTAAAACTTCTGATTCAGACGAGATGACTTTATCACTGGAGACGGCAGTGTTATGGACAAAGAACTTTGTGTGAAGAATGAACAGTGTTTTGAAGTTTAAAAACGTCTTGATGATGGTTTTGTTTCTAACAAACACACAGCTTTTTGCTGAAAAATATGGAGTCCTGTGAATTACTTGTGGATCATTGTGATGTTTTTATCAGCTGTTTGAATTTTCATTTTAATAGAACCCATTCACTGAAGATCTATTAATGAGCAAGTGATACATTGCTAAATTTATCCAAAACTGTTCGTTTAATGTTTTAAAGATAGAAAAGTCCACACATACACCTACATCTTAAGCTGTCAAGTTTATTAGACTGTGTGGAGATGACTCTGATTTTATATAATGTATTGGATTTGAATTGCATATATTCATCCATAAACTGAAATATCAGTGTCATGAAAGACAAACACTGCATTTTTTCCCACACATTAGCTGTTTCAATTTAAAAATGCCAGCCGGTTTCTATTGCTCTGTTACAATTATCTAGCAAACTGCCAATGGATGCAGAATCCAAACAGAAAGCCTTATTCAAAAATCTGAGTATGATGCCTTCTAAGATACCTTGCTGTCACCAAATTTTAGTGAAAAATCACATGTATCATTGCATTGTTTTAGCTGCAGAGAGACTCTAAGCAGCTAATGGATGTGGTTTGGTGCTGGGACTCTTTTATAGCACTCTTTCTAATGAAAGAACTCTTGAAATGTACTACATCACCCCGTCCTCATATCACTGCATTAGGAGAGGCCAAGAAGAGAACTCTGTTAAGACCTACAGCTTATGGGTAAATGTTTGAAGCAGCTCATTTCTTAGCTGATGCAGTGCAGGGCCATATGGGCTGCTGCAGGCTGCCTAGAGTGATGTATGATGGGAGATGAGAATTACTTTGGTGGCACATCTTGCAAATTACTCTTTTTTAAAAAAGCATATCTGTGAGACCAGGCTGGAGCAGAATACCCTGCCACATAAGTTGTGCTGACCTCTTTTTTGCTGCTTGGGAGACCGAAAATGTCCTAAAGCTTCTCTAAGTACACACCTTGCTGGAGAACTTACGTAATCATAGTCCTGACAGTTTTATCGTCAGACACTTTTTATGGTCACACATAGGTTAGAATTAGATTGCACAAACCATTCTAGTCTATCAGTGTTAGGCTCTGCAGTTCTCTCCCAAAAAACTTTTGACATATTTTCCATACAACAGAAATCATGTAGTAACCAGAGACTGACTATAGAAACTCATTTGTGACACTTGCAGTCTTATTTAGTACTATTTACACTTAAATTAATACAATAATAAGTAAATAAATAAATAATAAACACATAAACAAACAAACAAATACATAATCTGTGTAAAGAACAAAAAATAATAAAAATAAAAATGCCATTTTCTAGTTACTGATAAATTTGTGTCCTGTTATTTGAGGTGAGAACATAAGCACTAGAATGACTGGATAAAATAAGTTAATGAACTGGTATTTTGTGAGAGGGGAACAATTACCGTAGCAAGTAATGGAGTTAGACACTTACTATAGTTTGACATTCAGAGTGCATGTCTTTCTTCCTCTCCTAGTCTTCTTTTCTGTCTTTCTCTGGCTTTGTCTCATTAGAGGCCATTTGAGTTTGTACAGAGTAAACAGAAGTGGCTCTTGTACTGGTCTTAAGTCTCTACTCAACAGGATGAATTGCATCCCACACATTACACCCTGCCAGCGAGAGAACAGGGATTACTGGAATGTAAAAAGGATGGCGGGGCTTCATAATTGGTCCTAAATGATTTGGGCTTAAAAATAAACATGAACGTGCAACCATAAAACTAATCTAAAAAATATATATTTATTTTAAATATTAAAAATATATATTTTTATTATAATTTTTTTTACATGAAGTGTTCTTTTCATTTCAGGAATTCTTCAGTTAGTGTGTCTTCAATCATTTTATCAGATTTTCCACATTATGCTTTTTGATCCATGCATTGCCTATGTCTTTACATGGTCACATTTAGTACGAAGAGAAATAGCATGCTGTCATTTAGCATTTGTCCAAAGCAATGTATAATATATTTATTACAGTGACAGATATTTTCAATAAACTCAAATTCTTTTTTTTTTTATATATTTTTAATTATTTCGTATTTTTAATAAACCATTTTCCAGCCAGCAGTCTCAACATGGGTGGTTTCATGAATTACCAAATGTCCTTGTGGGATCTTCCCACACACACTATATATCATCATTCATTTTATGTTCATTGAAAAGTAGTTTTATAAAGAATACCCAATTGTACCCATATGCTTTGTAGGGGTTATATTTTAGCTATGTGTTATAGGGTGACTATATTAAAATAATGATTCACAATGAACAAAGGATCTTCAATCAGTCATTGTGTCTTTCAAGATTAAAGATTTATTTTATTGAAATTTAGAAGATATTTCCTATATCAGTCACGTTAGAGCTCAAATTAATTATTCAGTAGAACCGTGCATATATTTAAACATTTAAAATGTTCACAAAGCAGCATAGAACAACCCAATCCATCATGAATGCTACAGAAAAAAAAAAGAAAAGTGAAATTTCCACTGGAATGCAAGACTTGCAGAAAGCATGATCTTTTGCAACAATTACACCAAAGTTGGTTGGCGCAATTTTAAATTTTGAATATATATTTACCCTTAAACAAACATTAAAATGCTTTTGAAAGTAGTGCTTTCAAACCAAAACCGAAGTGCTTTTCAAACCAAAGCTGGAATGATTTGATCAAAACTACAGTAAAAATAATAATAATAATAATAATAATTTGTGGAATGTTATTACAAGTTAAAATAAACATTTTATATTTGAATATATTTTTACATTTAATTTATTCCTGGGATGGCGAAGCTGATATTTCAGCAGCCATTACTTCAGTTTTTGGTGTCAGATGATCCTTCAGAAATCATTCTTATATGTTGATTTGATGTTCAAGAAACATTGCTTAATATTTTTGTGGAAACCATAATAAAGTACATTTTGTCAGGGTTCTTTATTGAACGGAAGAAACAGCATTTAAAATCTTGTGTAACATTATAAAAGTCTTTACTGTCACTTTTGGTCAATTTAATGAATCTTTGCTGAATAAAAGTATAATACATATCAAAAGATATCTTCCAGTATATAGAAGTCTCTGAGTGAGCTGTGATTTCACAAGTGAATCTACTTTAAAGCACATCAAAACTGAACTCTTTTGAAGGGAGCATCTCTACCAGTCTCATTTAGCTGTTAGATTCCCTCATGACCTCTCGGTTGGCCTACTATGTGTAAAATTGTCATCTTGCCCTTGTGCCGTAATCAATATTAAGGCTAATGTGTTGACTTGTTCTCCCAAGCAGCTCTCACTCTCCATAGAAGTCTATATTTCCCCTGGCACTCATTCACTTAAGATATTACACACTTGAGCGACAACCAGTGCACAACAGCAAGGTTTCTTCCACCATCCTGCACATGAGAATCCCTGACCATTTATATTTATGAATTCACAAACACAAGAGCACTTTTCAAGCTGTCTGAGGAAAGTTTAATTCATTTTTGTAAGCCTGTTTCTGTGAGACGGGAAAGGAGTTAAGTGTGTTCATTTAGTATGGGGCTAGCAAATATTGCCCAAAATAAGGGCAATACAGATATTTGTTGTTGATGCTATTTTCAAAAGATTTAGAATCAAATTTAGATCAAATCTACAAAATTCGTAAATTATTCAATTCTAAAATAAATATTAAACAGTCATATGTGTAAGAAGTGTAGTGAGATTATTAATTATTATTATTATTATTATTATTATTATTATTATTAATAATAACAATTAGGTAAAATAATGCAGAAATATGCTTGTATGGAATCCTATTTCCACAAAGAAAGAAAGGAAATGTAATTTTGAGTTGCCTCACAATTCTGACTTTTGCACCCTTTTAATTCTGACTTCACATCTTGCACTTCTGAGAAGAAGAAAAATAGTGTGAAAAAAAGTTAGAATTGTGAGATATGAATTGTTAGATTATTTATTTATTTATTTTTGTGGTGGAAACGGGATTTCATATGTTTGTGTCATATAAATTGGTAAATAAAATGGTCAATTAAAGTGATTATTAGTACACTTGAACAAAAAATACATTAGTAAAGAAAAAAAATGGAATACAGACGCAGTCAGAGATACAGACATATAATGTGTTTCCATACTAAATTAATTTTATGTTTAATAGATTATCAGAATATCTAATATTTCTCACAACTGTATCCTGTTTGTGAAAAGTGTCTGTGCACATCCTGTGAACAGATAGATCTCTTTTTCCAGCTGCACAGTCCATCGTCTCTGTATCCACAATGTATGTTCTCTCTCATCTTCCCTCCTTCTTTCTTTTTTGAGTATCTCATCTACTTGATTATTCATGCACACACACTCTGTATGAAACAGGTACACTGCAGTATATGTATATTTCATATACATGCCATTTCTGGTTTAGCCACTGTAAAATTCTGTTTCAAGATACTGACACCACAACTCACATTGTGTTTAAAAAGAAGGGCATGAAATAATCTTCCTATACTTCCCATAGTTCTTTATTGACCCTTCAAGATGACCCAAATTATCCAATTAAAAACTATCCTAGACAAATTGGCAACTGCATGTGCCTGCATGTTTTTACACTCTTGCGTCCATTACCTCACCTAAACCTCCCTAAAAACTTCCAGAAATTATTTCAGATAAACTCTGAAATGTTGTTCAGGCATAATTAATATCGCCTCCTCTTCACATTCTGACACAGTGTCTAATTAGATCATATTCCAAAGCTCCTGATTAAAATATTTCTGAACCTCAAGTCTTATAATTTCATATTTAACAGGTTTATATTTAGCCATTTCCATCTCTATAATATTCAGTTCTGAATATAATTTGTTGTAAAAATCGTGCTAGCTGTACAGCCCCTTAAAAACTCAATCTGTAAAGTCACTCATCTAATCAAGCAGAAACTTTTCAGTTGGGATCTAAGCAGGTGTAACCATCCAAATCAGTTATAGACCAAATCAAATCAACATTTGGTTTATACCATTACAAAGCAGTTTTTCCCGTGCATCAGCAAATCTGCATAAGTCATTACACTTGGGGAGCAGCCATTCAACTGTTAAATCTCAATAAATCTCTACAGTTTTATCTATTATTCTATCTACCGCTGGTACAGCAGCCAGATCTCATTTTGTACCTGTTTGAGTTCTTGTTTAGTTTGCATGCCGCTGTCATTTCCTTTCCCTCTCTTTTGCCATTTGTCTCTGAAGGTTTATGCAGTTGGTGATGTCCAGTCAGTTAAGTACTGCCATTGTGCTTTCATTCAATGCTGTGCAAACACACTTACATTTATTTTCCCCAAACTCAGCCCTCACCAAAATCACTTGTAGCATAACTCGCGCTTGTCTTTTCCCCGTAATTAACCACCCACTTATTTATTTATTTATTTATTTTTACCAGTTCTAGTCCCTATTGGCTGGTGCAGTACATGTCTTATTTCCTATGATTGCAAGCACAATTCTCCATACAGAGTCAGCCTGCTGAGGTTCACTCTCAAACAAGCTCTCCTGCTTCCTTTTTTCCCCTTTACCTCTCATGAATCTCCATCTCACTATAATTTTCTACCTGCTGCAGTCCATTGATTAAGTTGCAACATAAGCACAATTGGACTGCAAGTGGTGTGGATCTGCCACTTATTCCACCATTTTCTCTGCAGTAATTTACTCCACGTTAGAGCAGAACCAATAACTGCACCCAATGCTCTAATCTTTCTTTCTTTCCCAGTTTAATGTAGAAGTAAGCCATTCAGAAAGATTTTAAATACTGTAGTGCTGTTTCTTTGAGCTGTCTGACATGTCTGTCATGACTGATTATATAACTGTAGTGGTAATCTGACTACAGTTACTTTTTTATTGATTACATGATCACATATTATGAACACTATTCATAATTTATTGATTGTCCCTAATTCCATTTTCATCATTTAAGTGTTCCTTTCTAAAATAGCATGATGCTTATATACATTCAGAAAGTCTTGTGGAAATTCACACAAACATCTGTCACCAGTCAGGTGGATATAATTATACAGAAAATTGAGAGGAATTACAAAAAATCTATTCAAATTTAAGAAGTGCTGTCTTAACATTTTAACATCTCATCAGCTACTGATAAACACATTTAGTTTTTATTTCAATTATCACTCAGTGGCTAATGCAAGGTTTAATGCACTGCATGTTATTATAAATTAACGAACGTGATTTATTTTCTTTCTCTTTGTATTTTTTTATCAATATGGTACAAGATGTGATAAATGAGTTGTCAAAAGTAATCTTAAAATAATCAAAAAATAGTCAATTACTTAAAATATGTGATGTAATGGAATATGTCATCTGGAGTCAGTAACAAACTACAATTTATAAGTAATCTACACAGCACTGTCGATAGATAACCAAACTAAACACAGATTTAAAAATCAAAAGGTTTTTAGGCTCCTGAATATAGCTGAATATATATACACTAAATGTCTGTACTGTAATTGTAGACAGTGTTATTATTCTTGCAGCATTATAAATATAGTATCATTTTTTGCATTGCTCTATACAGTGTGTGTGTGTGTGTGTGTGTGTGTGTGTGTGTGTGTGTGTGTGTGTGTGTGTGTGTGTGTGTCTGTCTACTACCTGCTTGGAAGAGATTGACATCTGAATTACATGCAATAAGCTCCAAACCACAGCCTGCCAATACTGATCAAGGCTTGGCATGTCAGCACAGAATCCATGTCTAGTACAGTGAGTATCAGTACACTAAAGATTAATCTCTAGGATACACACTTAATCCTCAGTGGGTTCAGTTTCCAACCCCATGGAATCTCACCATCGCAGAAACTCTTACATATGTTTTGCCATTGGTGTCCCAACGTGGAGTCCTCTCTGACTCCAATGAGCTGTGATATCCTCAATACAGACACAGTCATGTGAGAGTCATGTGCGCCTAAACTGTGGCACAAAATCAGATTTGATCGTTGCTTTTTTTCTCTCCATAATTGCATTGCATAGTCCATCCGAGCATATACATGAAGCATAATTGCCTGTTTGAATGTTTGTTTATTTGCACGCTCAATATGTGCCTGTCATTGTTTGTCAGCGCTGTGCATTTAAGCAGCTTTCTATGTTGACCACTGTTGATGTTTCTGCTGACGCAGCAGAGCTGCAGGGAACTTTAGTACCATGAATCAGAGTTGGGTAGAAGCCCACTGTGAAAAATGTCTCATCTATTCATTTTACAGCTCCCTGTAAAACGCATGGCATCACATCCTGCTATTTTTATCCCTGTGTTCAGCTCATGCAGTAAATCTATTTTTGGGCAAAGGAACACACTTTCTTAAAATCTCTTCTATTTTTTGACTATTTGCCCTAAAAGATTTTCTCTTCAGTGAGAACAGCTTCTTGAAGCTTATTCTGCTTTAATAGGTTTTCACAGCTTTACGAGCTTCACAGCTTCTTTTATATTACCCACAATTCCATTAGTGTGTTTTTGTGTGTAAAATGCCTAAACAAGCATCTCTAGTGACAGCTTGTGCAATTAGCAGAGGTGACTGCCTAATTGTCCTTCATATAAAGGTAATTGTGAGGGTCTGTTCAATAAAATGCCTTTTTTTATGGACAGAGAGGGCCCTGAAGATCAAAAGCTGACACTTATTGACAGCTAGTCCATTTTTGGCCCTTGATATGGGAGCCACAGTGGAATGCGTGATAGACACTGAAATTCTCTTTTGTCAGCATATTGATTAGTCCATCTCTAGCACTCTCTCTTTAAATGGAATTCAGAGAGTGAAAATTCATTATCATATCCAAGGGGAAAGTAAATATATCTTTGTTTAGACAAAAAATTTCTGACTGAGCACCGCACAGTGTGAGGTGACAAAATTAAGATTTAAAAACTCTCACTCTGGCAACAAAGGAATTTGTATCACTTATTATTATTTAGGGCCTTTGCCCCAAAATGCATCTCTATCACATATCAAAGACTTCATAGCATTAAAACAATAACAGTCTATCAAAGCGAATAATGGAAAAAATATAAAATTATTTGTATTTTAGGGTGTGCCAAAAGTACCTTTTGATCTTGTGCTTCATAAAAAAGTGCTTCAGTAAAAAAACAAATGATATATATATCATGGGCTATTTGACCAAGAAGGAGAGTGATGGGGTGCTGCGCCAGATGACCTGGCCCGTTCACAGTCACCGGACCTGAACCCAATCAAGATGGTTAAGGGGTGAGCTGGACCGCAGACTGAAGGAAAAAAGGGCCAACAAGTGCTAAGCATCTCTCGGGGAACTCCTTCAAGACTGTTGGAAGACCGTTTCAGGTGACTACCTCTTGAAGCTCATCAAGAGAATGCCAAGAGTGTGCAGGCAGTAATCGAAGCAAAGGGTGGCTACTCTGAAGAACCTAGAATATGACATATTTTCAGTTGTTTCACACTTTTTTGTTATGTATATAATTCCATATATAATTCCACATGTGTTAATTCATAGTTTTGATGCCTTCAGTGTGAATCTACAATTTTCAAAGTCATGAAAATAAAGAAAACTCTTTGAATGAGAAGGTGTGTCCAAACTTTTGGTCTGTACTGTATATCAGTGTGATGATTTTAAAATGAATGAAGACTTAACTTTAAATTTTTTTTAGGAGTGCACAATATATATCGACATTCATTATGAGCTTGGATTCGCGCAGCTTGTCAGTTAACAACAGGTCCATGTAGTAACAGCTGATCTGAAATCACGCACCTGATGGTATTTACTGCTAATTAGATAACGTCTCAGTTACGTATGGTAACCCTCGTTCCCTGAAGGGGAGACCTTTGAGGCGGTTCAAGGCAAGGTGTACTGCTAGCAACTCTAGGCAATTGATGCGCCACTGCAGCTGCGGGCCCGTCCAAACCCCTGAGACTGCATGCCCGTTGTACGTGGCCCCCCAGTCAGTGGTGGAGGCATCCGTGTAAACCACAGCATGCCTGGAGATCTGCTCTAGGGGCACCCCTGCCCGGAGAAATGCAAGATCTGACCACGGAGTGAGGGTTTGGCGACAGGCCGGTGTAACTTGGACCCGGTGAGTGCCGCGCTTCCACGCCCACCTCGGGACTCGGCCATAAAGCCAGTGCTGGAGCGGTCTCATATGTATTAGGCCGAGCGGTGTAAGTGCTGCCGCGGCCGCCATATGCCCCAGGAGCCTCTGAAAGTGTTTCAGTGGGACCACTGTCCTGCTCTTGAACGTATTCAAGCAGGCTAGCACCGACCGCGCACGTTCCTCTGTGAGGCGTGCTGTCTGTTCGACCGAATCCAACTCCATATCGAGAAAAGAGATCCTCCACGGGAGTTTGCTCTTTTCCGAGCTGACCTGAAGGCCCAACAGGCTCAGGTGCCGGAGCACCACATCCCTGTGCTCGCACAACTGATCTCGAGACTGTGCTAGTATCAGCCAATCATCTAAGTAGTCGTGAATGCGAACACCCTGCTCTCTGAGAGGAACGAGAGCTTTCTCCGTGACTTTCGTAAAGACACGGGGAGACCGGGACAGCCTTCGGGGCAGGATCTTGTACTGATATGCCAGTCCTTCGAACGCAAACCGCAGAAAAGGTCTGTGGCACGGAAGGATGGACAAATGAAAGTACACTTCCTTCAGGTCGATCGCTGCAAACCAATTTTGGGGACGGACGCACCCGAAAATGCGTTTCTGTGTCAACATTTTGAATGGTAGCCGATGGAGGGCCCGATTCAAAACTCGCAGATCCAAGATCGGTCTTAACCCACCGCCTTTCTTGGGTACAATGAGGAACGGGCTGTAATACCCCATCCTCATATCGGCTGGAGGGACCGGCTCTATCGCGTCCTTCGCCAGTAGGACTGCGATCCCTTCCCGCAGGACAGGGGCATCGGATGCTTTCACTGTAGTGGAGCGGACACCGCAGAGCTTGGGGGGGAGCCGGGCGATCTGAATCGCATAGCCGAGGCTGATGGTTCGCAGAAGCCAGCGAGACGGGCTGGGTAGTGCTGACCAGGCGCTTAAAAACCGTACAAGCGGGACCAGCGGAACCACAGCCGTACCCGCAGTGGGGCAGCGAGGTGGAACACAGGGACCCAACTCGGGCGGCTTGTGAGCAGGCCGGAGTGTGGTGCGAGTGTGGGGTGCAGGGCTCACCTGGTTCCACGGGGTTGGCAGAGGGTGCATGAGTAGGGCCTTTGTTGACGCTCTCGAACCGCCCGCTGCTGCCATCTGGCGAAGGAGGAGGATGAGTGAGGTACGGAGCTTGGCTGTCCGCAACTCTCCGTGCCCTCCTGGGACCCAGAGAGGAAGAAAACTGCTAGCCTGTCGAGATTTCCAGATTCTCCACCTGGCCCTCCTCCAGGGGAGGGAGAGGTGCCTTCACCATCCCCCAGAAAGCAGCTACCTCTCTCCGGGTCACCCGTCCCGGGGCCTCTTGCTCTTCTGCTCACCGCCAAGTTTGACGGGGGCCGGGACGGGAGGGGCAGCCTGCCTGCGCCCAGCTCCACGGCACCACTTGGAGGCTGCTGCAGATGCGGCGCGTGAGCGGGGGCGGATGCAGGGGGCTGCCCTCGGCGACGAGCAGGCTGGGGCACTGCGGCCGGCGGGCGGGTAGAGGCAGCAGCTGCCCGCCAGGGCAGGATGTGTCGGATCGCCTCAGTCTGCTTCTGGGCAGCCGAGACTTGCTGGGCCAAGTTCTCGACTGCGTCGCCAAAGAGGCCGGTCTGGGACACAGGGACATTGAGAAACTGGACCTTGTCGGTGCCCCTCATGTCTGCCAGACCCAGCCAGAGATGGCGCTCCTGGACCACTAATGTGGACATCGTACGACCCAGGGAACTCGCGGTGACCAGCTCCGAGATGGTCATATTCCCGCAGTGAGAACATGACTCATCCACAAAAGCCACCTCAGCGTGCTCGACGCCCAGACACGTGAGGCAGCGATCGTGACCATCACCCGTTGCCAGGTAACGACCGCACCCAGAAACGCACGGGTGAAACGGCATCCTTACAAGGACGATCCGTCGTCTTTACAAAGACGCACCCGTGAAGCTCTTTTAGAGAAATTTGCTATTTAGGAAATGCTCTTTTAGTGCTGAGGCGCACAGGGGAATTGGCCGTTTGCAACACGACAGGGGTAGTGCAGCCTGAAGTGTGCAATCCACTCGACACAGGAACGACCGCCGCTGAAGCGCCGTCTCGCCAAAACAAGAAACTTCCGAGAGCGTACTGAACTCGTAGTTCACAGCAGACACAGTTGAGCAGAGCGATACTAACGCTCGGATCCGAAGCGAAAAGCTGGTATGCATTGCACCTGCTGCCCTCTTATACTCACGCAGTGATCAGCGGCTGCTGGATGCAATAATTGCATGCACCCAGCTGCCGCTGATCACTGCGTGAGTATAAGAGGGCAGCAGGTGCAATGCAATTATATATATATATATATATATATATATATATATATATATATATATATATATAGTGCACCCCAAATTTTTTTTTTTCATAGTTCTGAATACTGTCACAATTCTATTCCTTATTAGCTCATGTTAGCTCAGATCCATGAAAAACATTTGTTTCAGTAATTTATTAGTAAATATTGAAATTAACATTAATTAACCTGTTAGCCAGCACCCCCCATTATGGGACTCACAGCTGAAAGTGCTCTAACTAACTTATAATTGTAATAGTTTCCTACTTTAGTGTGTTACAAACATAATTGTGGTGTCTTTAGAAAGAAGACCCTTTGGGCTTCACTTTTTATCAACCAGATTTGATAATACTCAACAATATTAAAAGTTATAGACACTGAAGTGCCTTGAATTTTTTTTACCACTCTTAAATATTTTTTTATTTGATATAAAAATACATGAAATGAGTCCTGGAGCAATCTAGAAAAGTAATGGGTTGAAAGCCACATGTCTCATGAGTTTCTATTTCAAATCTGAATAAAATATAATGAAAAATGAGACTCCTGCAAATATTTTTATGAGACTATGTCTACACCCCCCACCCCCCAAATATAAGAAAATATATTTCCCAATAGTATTGAAGGCTTCTACAAACTATTTAGTCAGTAAACATATCACTGCATAGTTTTTTTTTCAATTATAAAACACTAGACAGAAACTTAGACATCATATAAATGATTTATTTGAGCACTAGAAAAATACAATAAGAATAATTTGAGTAAGAAAAATAAGAATAATAAGAAAAATAAAAAAAATTGATTGGTTTATTACATGTTACGCCCAAAAAACACCCATTACTCATTAAGAGAATAGGGACAACCCGTTTAGACCATGTGCCCGGGCACGCCAACCGTTTTTCCATCGTTAAAATAACAAAAGTGGATTTGGACACGCCCTGACTGCACCTGCGCTGTGCCCTTTACACTTTGCGTTTAGATTGTTAAAATAGGGCCCATAGTAGCTGGAAAAGTAGTTTGACCAGTAGCATGCAGGCACTGTGACCAATCATGGCATGTGAGAAAGCGGGATCTACAGAGAGCTGCCAAAGCATTGCAAATACACAGACATGTAGTATATGAGGACTGTAGATAGAATGTAAATAGGAAAACAAAGCCATAAATCATTAATTTTATGCAATTTGGAAATCCTGGCCAAGTTATGTCCAGGAAAAAGAGGATGTATGGTCACCCGGCTACTGAATGATGCAGTAGTGGCAATGATAGACAGGCCTAAAGTATAAATGTTTTCATTTGAACTACTGAAATCGTCTGAGCAATTAAACGCCAATAATTAATGCCACAGCACGACATGGTCTCCTTCCTCACTAGATATGATAGTTTTCAGAATTGCAAATGGTAGCACTGAGCATTCCCACATGCCCAAAGTTCATTAAAATAACTGATTTTTTAAATGGGCCTTATTATTCTAATTTACAGCCATCTAAATGATTTTTGATTAAAAGTTAATGTTACATTTTTAATTGAATGAGTCCGACAATATGAAATTGCAATGATTCAAGTAAACAAGTTTCCCTTTTTTAATACACTTAGATTGCAGACAGTGAATGAGAGCATATTTAGTGAGCTTTGCTAATGCATCCCAGCACTTAGCAAGGTGGGCTGCCCATTCTGAGCCAGAGGGCCTGAACATGGTTCATTTTCAAAAGCAACTTAAGAAGCATTCAAATTGGACCCGTAATTCAGACGGGGACAGACACTTTAGCAGTAAATTATGCATTAAAACGGCACAGGT
Source organism: Carassius carassius (assembly GCF_963082965.1). NCBI lineage: Eukaryota > Metazoa > Chordata > Actinopteri > Cypriniformes > Cyprinidae > Carassius > Carassius carassius. The sequence continues at coordinate 29,188,184 of NC_081767.1, read as the reverse complement.
GGAAAAAGGGAGTTGTGCAAGCAGCTGGGAATTTACGCATCATCGTCAGCAAAGACTCTCCTCACAGCCCTCGACCACAATCAACAGATGTTTCTCCATCTTAACATTTGTCTCTCAGCGTCGTCTTAAAGCATAAGCAACCTCTTTGTGCCTCCGACAGCTTAATCAAACAGCGGTGAGATTATGCTGAAAAAAAAGTGTTTGAGACTGTCGCCTGGTTCAGAACAGGCAGCTGTTCTGACTAATGATACGCCAGCTTTGCAGCTGTCAGTCAAGGGAATGGCACTAGTTTTTGCTGCATCATTCAAAAAGAAAATGAAGAACATATGTTTTTGAGGGAAAGGGTTAATCTTCGTTTGGTAAGAGGGTACATGGTGGCTGGGGCCTTTCAAGTTAGGGGAAACACAGAAGCTTCTCAAACTACCATTAAAGCAACTTAAGGCCTAAGTCTGATGATACAGTCAATGTTGCTTGGGCACTTTCCCATTGAGAATGGGTAACACATTTCTATCTGCATACTTTAGATCAGTCGTGGGCCCTGTGTCTCACCTTGTTGGCCATTAACTGGCAACATTGCTCAAAAAGTTGCCCTGTGTATCATCAGCCACCAAAATCAAAACCACGTGTTATATAAACATTACATATTCATCAATGAAACTCAAACAATGTAATTTTTGCAGCACCGGGGTCCAGATAATTTGCAAATAGTTACCAATTTTATATATACATGTATTTAAAATTATACTCAATCAAAAATGAAATCATTGCAATTCATATTTGTTTCGCGTTTTTGGTTTATCTTTTTTTTTTTTTACATTGTTTCACTTTCTGTGCAGTCTGAAAATGATCAAAAACTCTGAAAAAAGTCTCTTGTCATGCTTTGACTCTTTGTAGAATCACACAAGACTTTCCTAAGACACCCCAAGGCAAGAGTGGATGATGTTTGAGGGCTTATTTTATGCCTTATGCCTCAAGCAGCAACGATATAGAGATGTGATTGTGTTCTTAATTTTAAGCTGCATATCCCATTGGCTGGAATTATGACTCAGAGATGCTTTGGCTAGCCTCTTGTCATGCATGCTGTGGTGACACACACACATAATACAACGCAAACTCTACGTCAGTATCAGTTTGATGCATATTTTGCACAGACACACTATTTTGCCTGGGGCTTTCCTTTAACATATTAGCGTCTGTGCAAACTGCATAGTTCATTGTGTTGTCACAAACTCCTGAAGAAAAGCACAACAACACTGCAGAACCAGCATCGAACTCAACATGTCCTTGGGGCATGGACAGAGAGAAAGCATCAGGGGCCTTACAACAAATCCTTGTGGTACTTCACTGCAAAGCTGTCCAAATTCAGCCTTCCACTGACAGCAAAAAAACAAAACAAAAAACAAACAAAACAAAAAAACCCACCAACAACTCTTCTATACACTATTATTCAAATGTTTATCAACAAGACATTTTTATGTTTGTAAAAGAAACTGAACAATGAAACGAACAAATATATATATATATATATATATAGTCTAGGCTGTTATTTTTATTAATTTAATTCATGCTTAGTGAATAAAAGTATCTTTTCAACCCTAACAGAATATTTGAAAGGCAGCGTAAAAATAAACCTACCACATCCAGGACATTGGTACAGCTGACAATCTCAACTGTGGCTTATGGTCTCTGCTGATCTGCAGTTCAACATGCAAGAGATTCAGAAAACAGCAAAGATTCACAGGCAGGGGAAGAGAGCTAATAACTCTGCCATGTGTTCAGAAAGATAGTGGAGTGTAAAAGAGTAGATGGAATTTGGAGATTTCTGAGGGCACAGCAATAGAATGTCTTCTCACATATCAAGTGTTCACTCACATTTCTGGGAATAAAGTGAAGTCGAACACCTCTCACAGTTCTAATCAGTTCAGTAAAGGACAACGACAGTTGGACAAACACATTGAGATCTCTTGATGTGGTGAAGACTAACATCTCAACTCCATTCAGTCTTGAACACTGAACTTACACTAGCCATGCTCTACATAGGCAGCTGCTTATAAGTAGAACACTCTACACCGACATCAACTCCCATACAAATAGCACTCATATATGATTCATAGCTGATTTATTACATACCAAAAACATATTTTTAGTAAAATAGTCTGCTTTTATGTTTTATTGGCATATTTTAATGTGTATTAATTATAGACATAATTATAAGCAACATTTCTCTCTTATTCATATACATTGTCACAATGCATTCTGGGATTCCCTTTCACTTTACAAAACAGTTCCATTTGTTAACACTACTTACCCAACTAACAGAGAACTTCTCAGAACTTTGGCAAGAAGTTCTGAACAAACATTCTTTCATATAATGTTCTGTTCTTTAGTAATATTCGTTAAACATTGTTTCCATTCATGGAAAGTTTTTCAAAATTTCCTTAGAACATTTTTGTTAGCTTGCTAACTGCATTAGTTACCACGAAATAACACAAAATAATGTGAATTATTTTTTACTGTTAGTTCATGTTAAGAGCCAGTTGCGCTCGTGCCATGATGGATTTGCTATTTACTAACTAGCATTAAACTCTACTATTACTATTTCTGCAACAACAAAAAAAACAGAAAAGGAAAAAAGGCAGTATTCTAAGGATGTAATTCCTTAATTTAATGGCTTACTGAATCATTGACTTAAATCATTAAAAAAAAAAAAAAACACTACTCTGTTGGTCAGAGATGCAATGTGTCTAAAATATATGTCACTTAAAATAACTTGATCAACACATTTTTTATAATTATTTTTATATACAATTTTATAAAGTAGGGCTGCCAATATTATACTTTTCACTGCACAATTATCATGGCTAAATAAATTCACAATAACAATATATCACAATATCTATAGAAATCTTGCAATAATAATAATAATGCTAACAGTCGAATTATTGTTTTTATTATTATTATAATTGTTTTATTGTTTTATTTATCTCTCTTAACTAGTGAATCTCACTGTTGCATACAAAATGTACACTTAATGGCAACCAGATACTGGTAAACAACTGATAAGCAAAAGATTATGAAGGCACAAGTATTTTTACTTTTCTATTTTTCACATTCTCTGTCTATACTAAAGTAAAAAAGAGCAGTCTTAAAAGAAATACAAGTAAGTGTCCGGCTCGAGTTAGCGCCAGTAGATGGACTAGGTATTTCAAAACCGGACTGTCTGACCTAAAGCCGGATAGATGGTCAACTCTGTCCAACTGAGTTTCTTCCATTTAAACGTGGCTAAGTAGAAACTTAAATTCTACTAATGCGTTCAGTACTTTTACACCCTCATGAGCCACGTACCAATGATGTGTTTTTTTACATATAGTTAGTATTTAGAAGTATGTACTATGATGACCTTAGACCAAAGTGTGGTAAAGTGCCTCGCTCAAGGGCACATTATTAATGTGTTCAATGCTTGATGATATCAGCTCACTACGGCTGGTTATTGAATCAGTGACCCCTAAACATCCATACAACATCTGCTTTTATAAAAGGGATGAAGGAGATGGTGGACATTCTGTGATATTTGTATTTGGTTCAACTAAGAATTCTGTCCTTCACTGATGTCTTTGTGTCAGTGTGTTTATCTGTGTAATAAAAACTCTGACATAGATCCAGATGTGCATGGCTGTCCATGATGTAGAGATGTCTGAATATCATACAGGTGGAGATTGACAGTCACAAACACAATTACCATAAAAATAACAGCTGTGTCAGTCCAGTCTGCGTTTGTCTTTGTTTTGACACACAATCCAGCTGAAACCGTTCACAGCCTGGCCTTTAGTTAATACACCAAGTCAATAACTGCTTTGTCACACTGACATCTCATCTTTACATATATTCTTGACCATGAAATTTCATCAGATATTACAGAATGTCCTGAACATTCTAAGCCATATATATATATATAAAATAAATGGGTACACAATGGGTCGGCCTGCCGAGAAGAACAGAACAGAATGTTTACAAAAGCAGACAGTTGTTCTTACATTTTCTCTCTAAGGACCTGAAGCCTCCAAGGCTCTGAAAGCCTAAATATTTACTTTTGATTTTAACTCATGCAAGTAAACATTTTGCTGTACAAGCCAAATATAGACACTCTGGCTCAGAGATAATTAGCCTGTTTTGCAAATGCAAGCCATCTTCACCACTGAGGAACAACACGACAAGTTGGTTCCTCTCATGTCCTTGTATAACTTTTGTCCATGTTATGATCTTATCTAGTAATATGTCTTTTTGCAATGTCTTTTAAGGTTTAACATCATGTTTGCATCATAAGGGAACGTAACACCATTCTTCCTCTTCAGGAAGATCAGATTGGGCAATAGTTGTCTCACAGGGAAGTCATTAGGTTGGTAATCAGAAATTCAATAGCTCAAATTTGTGTTTTCTCTAACACAGGTTTTGTGTGTAGATTTAAAATATATTGTTAAAATATGCATGGTCTTAAATACAAAAAAAAAAAAAAAAATATATATATATATATATATATATATATATATATATATATATATATATATATACTGTATCAAATATATATATATATATATATATATATATATATATATATATATATATATATATATATATATTTTTTTTTTTTTTTTTTTTTTTTTTTTTAAGTAGCTTTTTTTATGAAAGGATTGTATTGGAAGCAAACTGGTTTTCAATCAGTGAATTACAGCATTTACTACCCAAATCAACGTTGTGATATTCGTAAGATATATTACTACTGCTACTTGTTGTTGTTGTTTTTTTTGTTTTTTTTCAATATTTTACAGATTAGACTTTAATGAAAAACGATTAAATCACTTATAACATGCTATTTAGTGGCAGGTTCGGTTTGTGACAACATACCCCAATATAGTGTGACATCATGCATTGGGTCAACGTGTTAAATGAACAGTACCCTTCAATTTTTTTTTATAGTTTTGGAGTCCCTTATGCTCACCATGGCCATTTATTTGATATGAATTACTGCAACATTGTGAAATATAAATTACCTTTTAGAAGAACTGTTGTATATTTTAATTTGAAAATCTAAAATGCAATTTATTTCATGTGATGGCAAAGCTGGATTTCCACAGCCATCACTCCAGTCTTCAGTGTCACAAAATCCTTCAGAAATTATTTGAATATGCTGATTTGCTGCTAAGTAAACATTTCTTATTATTGTGACATTTGAAAACAGTTTTGAAGCATACTATTTCTGTAGAAATCATGTTTTTTGTTGTTGTTTTAGTTGTTCTTTGCATTTATTGATGAATAGAAAGTTCAGAAGAACAGTATACTGTACATGTTGTTAGTCTCAATTTAATGCAGCATTGCTAAATAAAAACGTTCATTTCTTTAAAAAAAAGAAAAGAAAAGAAAAGAAAAGAAAAAGAAACATACTGATCCCAAACTTTTGAATGGCAGTGTATATTTTACCTTGAGCAATAATAGTGGAAATTCCAAGATTTTAAACTATGTGCATATACTGTGAAGAGACTGGGGTAAACTCACTGGGGTAAAAAGGTTTCCACTAAATCCATGCTTGTTTGAAAAGTTGCATTGTTTGTGTTAAGGAGAGTTTTAGATGCTACTGATGTTAGTGATAGTGATGTTAATGTATTAGCAGAGATTTTAATTATATTGCCATTTTGGACCTGCAAGTCTTTGCAGGGACGTGTTAATAGCCAAAGCCTGGCCTTGTTCAGCTTTCAGCATGTTTCGTTTGTTCAATGTGGACAGCGAAGTGTTTTGAATTCAGTTTAGATGAAAAAGAGAAAGTTTTGGTTGGATACATGAGATACAAAGTGTCAAATTCCTGAAATGAGAGTGAAGGAGAAAAAGTGATTCGCTTTCTTCATCTTCATTCTCCACCAATAGGAGGAGAGAAACTCGATGACCTAGTCACCCGTGTAATGAGGTCCTTTAGCCAAATTAATATCCCTCTGTGAAAGGGTGTTTGTGTGCACTGTGATTCATTGATCTTCAGAGATGCTAAACACACATAGGTGGATAAAAAGAGTGGTTTATTATCAGACAACCATTACAATACAGACACAACTTAACATTTCAAACAGATATTATCCACGTTAAGTGTTAGATCCTTCTCTACTTGTGAACGAACATGCATCTTGATTATAAGATGCATTGCTAAATATCAAATGCCTTGCATTGATGTTTTTTTTATTATTTTTTTTTTTTTGTCACTATGCAATATGCATACTTTGCACACAATTCAATAATTATTTTAAATAATCATTATTATCATTATTATCATGTGATATTAATATTAGTGAATAAATTACATTAATAAATGAAAACAGTTTTAAAAAGCATACTTTTAATAATAGTCATAGTAAAAGTGTTTTTATTATTTTAGAAGAAAACAAAATTAATAACAAACACACATACATTTTAAGTATTAGTATCATTTTTCTCCTGATTGATCACCATATATTTTAATAGTCTTACATTTTTTCAAATCTACATTACAAATTATCTTAAATTGGCTCATGGCTCTCAGTTTGCATGCACATAACACTTTGGTTAGCATCACAATTTTGTTATGAATACCCAATACGTTAAGATGTGGATATTGCACATGTCAGAAGCACACATGCTTTCACTGTATCTGGAATAATATTGATCCTTTATAATCTCCAGTAGACTACTGTCAAACCCCTGATAACTGGAAGATAATGTTGAATAGAATAATGTATTTTACTCAATGGTTGACACTCTATTAAAACCAATTCATATTTGAATTTATAAGGGTTACAAACATTTAATGTGCAACAAAAATTTTAAAGGTAGGTCATTTAAAATCTGAGTTGAATCAGTCAGTTCACTTCTATTAGAATACTGATGTATTAGAATCTATTAGAATCTATTAGAATCTATTAGAATACTGATGTTTAGGGAAGTCGTGGCCTAATGGTTAGAGAGTCGGACTCCCAATCGAAAGGTTGTGAGTTCGAGTCCTGGGCCGGCAGGAATTGTGGGTGGGGGGAGTGCATGTACAGTTCTCTCTCCACCTTCAATACCACGACTTAGGTGCCCTTGAGCAAGGCATTGAACCCCCAACTGCTCCCCGGGCGCCGCAGCATAAATGGCTGCCCACTAGTCTGGGTGTGTGCTCACAGTGTGTGTGTGTGTGTGTTCACTGCTCTGTGTGTGTGCATGGGTTAAATGCAGAGCACAAATTCTGAGTATGGGTCACCATACTTGGCTGAATGTCACCTCACTTTTTTTTTTGTTTTTTTTTTTTTTACAGTATTTCAGAAGCCTGGAGTGCTAATCTATAGAATAGTAAAATGTCAACAAACTGGGCTAAATTCCTCATTTGACATTTCAACACTAGCTTTGTTAATCATGGTGCCAGTAACCAAGAGGAGCCAAGCATAACAATGGTCGGTTATCTACATTCAAATGAAGCTGCTATATTAAGCATTACCTCAGATGGTTAGGGTCCTCACTATCCTTTGAATTACCTGAGCTACTTTCTGCACTCTTATTCAGAGAGGATATCTAATGAAACTTCAGTCACTGTAAATGGTAAGTCTGAACTGAAATATTTTAAATAAATACTTCAGTTATATTAACTGTGGGGAGAACATTTAAAGTCAGAATTGAGAGGCACGATTTTTTTTTTTTTTTTTTTTTTTTTACTTTTTATTCAATGGTGGCGAAAAGAGGGATATTTAAACTCATGTCAAAACATGTCAGAATTGACATGAATCAGAATAGTATAAGATCTCAATTTGGAATTGTGAGAAGAAAAGTCAGAATCTCACAAGTCTGTTTAATTTGGTTTTTACATATTAGGTTTATTTTTATATATTAGGTAATTTTTTTTTTTTTTTTACAAAGAATTGAGAGGAAATTTTCATTTTATTTTTTTTACAAAGAATTGAAAAAAAATGTTTAAAGTACCTTTTATTTATTTATTTGTTCGTTTATTCTGTGGCAGAAACGTAACGAGAAAAGTAACACTTATGGTGATGGATCACTGAAAAGGTTGATTTAAGGTGAGAAATTACTGTAAGTTCTAAGAACAGCTAAGCACTAATGCTACAGACAGTGGTTAAATGCCATGGCCAGTCCGTGTGACATTCATTAGTACACAGTGGCCGTTACTGTTCAAAGTTCAGCAAAATGTCACTCGATTTGTTTTTGAGGAAGGATGAGATGAGTTACTAAAGAACAAATACGGCTGCTCACCTGTTCATCTGTTTTTCCTTCCTGTGTTGACAAGGCTGTCAATTCCCTTTGAACTCCTGGGGCCATAAAATTGACTTTCAATCTTGTTTTGTCTTAATATGATAATTAATTAATTTGCATTCATTTCAAACTAATCAAGCTTGTGTGCCTGCAAGCATAACAATCCTATAAAAAGTTGTCAAGAGCATAACCGCAGGCAGAGGAGCAGCAGATGGAACACTTTTGATGCCTGCCTCTGTGTGTGTGTGTGTGTGTGTGTGTGTGTGTGTGTGTGTGTGTGTGTGTGTGTGTGTGTGTGTGTGTGTGTGTGTGTGTGAGCTGAAATTCCTACTTCCTCATTTATTAACCAGAAATAATCCATGTAAACATTTCTGTTACACCACATGGTGGTGTAATGTAACAAATTAATAATACTTCGTTACTGTACTTACTTTTTTTGCCAACTTTTACTTTCACTCCACTGCATTTCCTAATTAAAATGTATACTTTTACTCTGATACATTTCCCGGAGCATATTCGTTACTTATTAAAAAAAAAAATAGAAGTCAGAAGAACACTGACTGCAGGAAAGCAGGTTTGACGAATTAGTGGTCTGGCTTTTGCAAGTTAGACTCATGCTCATTTGCAAACAAGTGTGTGCACAACTGCTGTTAATTTCATTTTCCACTCAAGTCGAGTAAGGGGTGTGCGATACAGCATCGTCTCCAATATGTTAAGTGTTGTTGTAATGATGTGCGATCGGACATTATCAAGTATATTTCACCAAATCACACACAGAGTGCACGCACATTGATTTATTAAAACTATTTATTAAATCTATTAAAACTCTAACTTCCAAATTTTACATTTTTATCATTTGTTTCATGTTTTAAATTATTTCAAATATCAGTATTTAACTTTTATGTAAAAAAAAAAAAATAATAACAAAAAAAGGCTTCACTCATACGATTTTGTACGATTTGTCTAGACCCCAGTGATGGGTAGATTTAGAGGCGGGGTTAGGTGTAGGTCATTCGTACAAAATCATATGAATTGTGCAACTCGATTTTAACAAAAATAGTATGAATTTGTACGAATGAGGTCGTACAAATTCATACGAATTAGCCACCTCTTAAAAATGTAAGAATTGCCATGAGATCAGGTTGCTGAGATACATAAACTATGTAAACACATCTAAATGCTATTTCAGATTCAGATTCCAGAAATGTTTTCTTATGTTGGAATGAAAGACACTAAGTACCGGATGAAGTGCTTCTTATTCTTACCCAAAAATACAAAATGGAAGAAAGGGTTAAAACTGAACACAGTCTTGTTAATCAAGCTATGTATGAAATTTATATATATATATATATATATATATATATATATATATATATATATATATATATATATATATATATATATATATATATATAAATATATATATATATATATATATATATATATATATATATATATATATATATATTAATAATACTTCGTTATTAGTATTATGAAACATATACCATACGAAACCATAGAAAGTACAGCAGAACAATAGTTAGAGAGATAATAATACTATTGATGGAACCATAAAGAGAATGGTAGAGCCACAAATAGAATAAAAGATCAGGGGCGTTTCCTCTGAGTAGTCAAGGGAGGCAGTGTCTCCTCAAAATATTGAATGAAAAAAAGTATAGATCACTTGTTTTTCTAAAGAAACATTGTAAAGAAACATTCTAAAGAAACATTGTCCAACAGCAACAGCAACATACTTTAAGATTTTTAATCAAGTAATATTCTAAACTGTGACTTCAACTTCAAGATATCTATCTGTACTTTTACTTGAGTATGACTTTCAGGTACTGTTGTTCCGTTACTCTTTCTTCGGTTCTGTCATTCTATCTAGACGAACTTATGTTCAGATATTCTTTTTAATGGTTTACTTTTAACTATCTTTGAATTATTCGATCAGTTCATCAGTCATCAAAGCTCAGTAAATACTGATCACAGACACAGAGATTTATGCCTACTTTAAATTTGACCAAGCTGAGTACTCACTAAAAACTCTCACAAATCATGTTTTTACGGCATTTTAAGTCTTTTGAAGTAACAAAGTGATTAGATCTGTGTAAGTAGTTTACTTACTTTTTTTAAATGAGTCTTCCCATTAATGCCATTATATTGTTCTTTCAGACTGATCCGCGAACGCAGAATAAGCATGAACACGAACAAGAGGCAGGATTTATTACATGTACCAATCACAGTTGAACATAACCAGTCATATCAAATCATATCGCGATGGAGGCATTGCCTCCTCTCACATGATTTTTCACCATTCATGCTAAATTACCCCCCAAAACTCGAAGCGAGAGATATGCGGAATCCAGCTGTTACTTTACCTTCTGGTGTTGCTGTTGGACAATGTTTCTTTAGAAAAACAAGTGATCTATACTTTTTTTCATTCAATATTTTGAGGAGACACTGCCTCCCTTGACTACTCAGAGGAAACGCCCCTGATCTTTTATTCTATTTGTGGCTCTACCATTCTCTTTATGGTTCCATCAATGGTATTATGTATCTTTCTAACTATTGTTCTGCTGTACTTTCTATGGTTTCGTATGGTATATGTTCATTATAATTATTATTATGCTGTTCTATTTATGGTTCCTTCTGTGGTTCCATCTGTGATTCTATCTATCATGCTAACTATTGTTCTATCTGTGGTTGTTTATATGTATCTATAATTCTATATGTTAATATCTCTCGTTCTTATCTACAGTTCTTTAGCTCTATTCATTTGTATCATCTATATCTATGGTTATAGCTGTCTTTCATTTTATAAAGTCAGGTAATAGCATTCTGTCTATACTTGAAGTTTTATTTACAATTCAGATAATATATCTGTCCACAGTCCAGGGTTCCAGCTATCAGCATTCTATTCTATAATTCTTACATTCTATTTGTTGTTTCATCTCTGGTTCTATCTAATAATCTCTCATAAATATTCTTAAGCAAGTGTCATGGGAATCATACTTTTTCCTTCTCTTTAATTAGTCAGATTTAATTACACAGAGTGTAATTTTTGGGTTGAGTGCAGTTGATATGATTTGGAAATGAATTCTTGGGGCACGGGAGTGCTGTGTATTTAATAGACTCCATCCAAGGAGACAGAGCCATAATCTCTTTTGCAGAAACTGTCACTGAAAAGGAAGGACAGCAGAGCCCTCAGTTGAGACCTTAATTCCTGTCTGTGCCTAGATGATGTCTGCCTTCACGCAGAGCTATCAGAACAGATTCAAATCCAACAGGAATTTGGGGTGGGAGTCTCCTTCTTTGTATCTCTCATTTTCTTAGCCATGGTTTAGTTGAGATTTGCAAGTGTCATTTCCGTTCGCCTCTCACTGTTCTGTTTCTGTGGGCAGGTGGCGGCAGCGTCTAGCACTGACATATGCATTATAGTTCGGTAATGAATTAGGCACTTTGCACCAGCTACTCTATTTCTGCTGTAATTCCAAACAGCTGCCTCTAAATGGCTTTGATCTACTAGCTTGCTCCTAGTTTTCTAAACCTAAACAAGGTGCTGCTGGAATGCTGCTTGTTTGAAACTATCATCGACTGTTTCTCTTTTGTTACTCTTGACTGTTTCTGCATCTCTTTGTCTCTGTGTCTCTTTTTCATTTCTTCCCACCGATTTTCCCTTTTTCCCCTTTTTCACAGTCTCACACACACACACACACAAACACACACACACACACAACCACACACACACTAAAGTAAGGGAAAGCAAAATCGTCTCTCTCTTCTCATTTGTGCTGTATTGCTGTTTTGGATTTCAGGCAAAGTCTGTCTTGAATGCTTGACAGCTCTTTGTTTTGAGTGCTTAGTATGCAGCAGTTATCCTGACACTGTGAAGTACAGTTCTGGGAGACGTGAACCAGCACCACAACCACACGACTGTGTAATTTCATCTTTTCAAAGTTCTGCAGGGGAAGGTGAGTTGTGGGAGGGGATGATCCAGGTGTCAGCTGCATAGTTTTTATGATGATATTTGTTCAGGTTTAATAAAAAATATCATGAAAAGCTACTTATTAGATTAAGCATGCAAACAGCTCTATTTTTTTTTTTTTTTGTCTAGTATCCTCTCATCCCTTTCCCCTACTACAGTATCTTCTTCTGAGCTGACTAGGATTTCATGTTTGAGGATTTCTCAGCATACTGCTGTTCCAATTCTAGGATGGCAGGATGCAAAGAAGTCAGCCTTGGTTTCCTCCGTGGGGGTTCATCAATTATTAAGCTTTCTCTCTTCCCTGGGATTCGCAAAAAAACTAGCAGAGGTTCAACACAAACCGCACACAAACATGACCTGAGCTATTTGAAGCAACTGCACCTGGGCAGCTGATGTAAAATGTGTCTGTGGAATTTCCTATATTTTATTTTATTTTTTAGGTTAATTCTCATATGAATATACTTTATACAGGAAGGTATATAGGAAAGTGTGGGGTAAGCTGTGACACTTTTTTAAAGTTGTCTTTTAGGCCAGGAGAAATAAGATAGAGGTTAAATTTAATTTAATTTAATTTAATTTAATTTAATTTAATTTAATTTAATTTAATTTAATTTAATTTAATTTAATTTAATTTAATTTAATTTAATTTAATTATCCCTCAGCTACACTTAAAAAATTAGGCTTTGAAACAACTTTCACTCAGAAATTACCAGTAAATTTAACTAATAATAATAATAATAATAATAATTCACTAATAAAATAAATTGTTAGTAAGACATTAATTTGCCATTTGGGTGGGGGGGACTCTAGTTTATATTTATATTAAAATAATTATTGTCAATGGTTGTATGCATTGGAAATTCTAAAACAAATATGTTTTTGAGACATACACTTAAAATGAAAAAAAAAAAAATGTATATTGCATGTACAGTATGTGTCACACACCTGGACTCATTTTGTGTGTTTTTGCCCCTGTGACCCAGTTTCTGTCTTCCGTGTGTGGTTTGATTAGTTCCCAGGTGTGTCTAGTCTTTTCCGCATGTGTTCCATGTCCCTGTTAATTTAGTCATGCCATCCACCTGTGTTTCCCCATTATCCCTTGTATAAATGCCTTGTCCTTTCAGTTCTGTTTTGTCGGGTCTACTCGTTACTAGTCACTCGTCAACTCGTCTACTTGTCAACCTGTCTACTTGTCCACTTGTTACTTGCCACTTGCCACCTGTTATTTGTTACTTACCTTGCCTATGTATAATTTAATAAATCCTTGTTTCGTTTATCCCTCGGCTCCGTGTTCCTTCCAGCAGCGTAAGCCGTGACAGAAGACCCGACTGAGCGTTGTTGCCCGAAGATGGTCCTCGGGAGGATTTCGCCGCATTCATAGAGTGGAATCTGGTGAGAAATGGGTCACCTCTCACGGTCGGCCCAATGGAGGATCTCGCCAGGTCCACTCTGGACCCAGAGCCCAGCCTACAATCTCCCCACGGTACGAGGCATAAGCCCGAGCCCACCGATGACGGAGAGCCAGAGAGCAACCCGTCAGACCAGGTGCGAGAGCCGGCGACACTGCCCACCACGAGGGAGCAAAATGTGGAGCGCCAAATGGGTCAAAATGAGGGGGTTTCCAATTCACCTATGCCAGATCCTCTGTTAAGCCCAGGAAGGGCTCCTGATCTTCCGTTAAGCCCAGGACGGGCTCCTGATCCTCCTGTAAGCCCAGGACGGGCTCCTGATCCTCTGTTAAGCCCAGGAAGGGCTCCTGATTCCCCGTTAAGCCCAGGACGGGCTCCTGTTCCCCCGTTAAGCCCAGGACGGGCTCCTGATCCTCCTTTAAGCCCAGGACGGGCTCCTGATCCTCCGTTAAGCCCAGGACGGGCTCCTGATCCTCCTTTAAGCCCAGGACGGGCTCCTGATCCTCCGTTAAGCCCAGGACGGGCTCCTGATCCTCCGTTAAGCCCAGGACGGGCTCCTGATCTTCCGTTAAGCCCAGGAAGGGCTCCTGATCCTCCGTTAAGCCCAGGAAGGGCTCCTGATCTTCCGTTAAGCCCAGGACGGGCTCCTGATCCTCCTTTAAGCCCAGGACGGGCTCCTGAACCCCCGTTAAGCCCAGGACGGGCTCCTGAACCCCCGTTAAGCCCAGGACGGGCTCCTGAACCCCCGTTAAGCCCAGGACGGGCTCCTGAACCCCCGTTAAGCCCAGGACAGGCTCCTGATCTTCCGTTAAGCCCAGGACGGGCTCCTGATCTTCCGTTAAGCCCAGGAAGGGCTCCTGATCTTCCGTTAAGCCCAGGACGGGCTCCTGATCCTCCTGTAAGCCCAGGACGAGCTCCTGATCCTCCTGTAAGCCCAGGACGGGCTCCTGATCCTCCTGTAAGCCCAGGACGGGCTCCTGATCCTCCTGTAAGCCCAGGACGGGCTCCTGATCCTCCTGTAAGCCCAGGACGGGCTCCTGATCTTCCGTTAAGCCCAGGACGGGCCCCTGATCCCCCGTTAAGCCCAGGACGGGCTCCTGATCCCCCGTTAAGCCCAGGATGGGCTCCTGATCCCCCGTTAAGCCCAGGACGGGCTCCTGAACCCCCGTTAAGCCCAGGAAGGGCTCCTGATCTTCCGTTAAGCCCAGGACGGGCTCCTGATCCCCCGTTAAGCCGAGGACGGGCTCCTGAACCCCCGTTAAGCCCAGGACGGGCTCCTGAACCCCCGTTAAGCCCAGGACGGGCTCCTGAACCCCCGTTAAGCCCAGGACGGGCTCCTGAACCCCCGTTAAGCCCAGGACGGGCTCCTGAACCCCCGTTAAGCCCAGGACGGGCTCCTGATCCTCCGTTAAGCCCAGGACGGGCTCCTGATCCTCCGTTAAGCCCAGGAAGGGTTCCAGCCCCAGAGCTTACTCCAATGCCTGTTCCTCCAAAATTCCCACCCACTCCTGCCTCCTCCTCCGCTGTCGTCTGGCTGCCCCTCTGCTCGCCCTCAGCCTACTATCATTGTGGTGCGAGCTCAGCGGGACCGCCATCCTCCAGCGACGCCTTGGTCGGCGTCTCCCTCACCTCCGCCTCCAGCCTCTGAGGCCTGGACTCCGCCTCGGCCCGTTGACCCGTCGGCTCCACCATGGCTCCTTCCTCTCCGCCGTGGCCCGGCAGTCCGCAGGCTCTGCCTGGCTCCCTCGTTCCTCCGGCTCCGCCTTGGTCTGGCGTTGTCCGTCCTATGCCTCGGGACTCCACTCCTCCGGCTTCGCCTCATCCCTCCGTCCCTCCGGCTCCGTCAGGCTCCTTCATCCCTTCGGCTACACCTCAGTCCTCGGTCACTCTGGCCTCACCGCGGCCTTCCGGATCCACATCGCCGCGTCAGTCACCAGAGCCATCAGTTCCGCCTAGGACCTCCGGCTCCTCCCCGTCACCCTGGCTCTTCGGCTCTCCGTCTCCGCATCAGGCTCCTCCTCCACTTGCTCCGTTGCCGTGGGTCGAGTCCCTGGAGTCGGTGACCATTCCTCCTCCATGGCTCCTTCCACCGTCGGCCCCACCTTGGGCCGTTATGGCTGTGGCCTGGGTCCTGCTGGGTGCCTCCTGCTTCAGATCCTTCCTGTCTCCTCCCTGGCTCCTCCCTCCGTCATCTCCTCCCTGGCTCCTTCCTCTGTGGTCCCTGTCTGCTGGCCCCCTCCTGGGAGGCTGTCCTCCACCGGAACCTCCTCCCAAGTTCCCACCCACGCCTCCCTTTGTTGTTTCTACGGTGCGAGGACGCACCTACCGGGAGGGGGGAGTACTGTCACACACCTGGACTCATTTTGTGTGTTTTTGCCCCTGTGACCCAGTTTCTGTCTTCCGTGTGTGGTTTGATTAGTTCCCAGGTGTGTCTAGTCTTTTCCGCATGTGTTCCATGTCCCTGTTAATTTAGTCATGCCATCCACCTGTGTTTCCCCATTATCCCTTGTATAAATGCCTTGTCCTTTCAGTTCTGTTTTGTCGGGTCTACTCGTTACTAGTCACTCGTCTACTTGTCAACCTGTCTACTTGTCCACTTGTTACTTGCCACTTGCCACCTGTTATTTGTTACTTACCTTGCCTATGTATAATTTAATAAATCCTTGTTTCGTTTATCCCTCGGCTCCGTGTTCCTTCCAGCAGCGTAAGCCGTGACAGTATGTTGTGCATATTGAATTTATTCCACTTAGCTCATTATGTAGAATTGTTAAATGGGCATTTTTTGTGTGTTCATAATAAAATAATTAGCTCATGCTGTTTTAGATTGAGTTTAGCAAGGCAAACCATATGTGAACATTCACACTCTAACCACCTGCCTGCAGGTTTATGTGCATTGTTAAATGTAATGTACATGATTACAATTTGCGAGTGTCCATCTTCTACCTGCACTCCGATTCACATGGAGCCAGCTTTAAGACTGTGGGTCTAAACTTCATAAATTAATGTCGTATTCAGACATGCAATGATATATTGTGTTATAGTGCAGCACTTTAGATCTACATTTGTCTTTCTCACATCTCACTCTATTCTAAGAGGAAATTGCCACACAATCCTGAATGCTCCCTAGAGGAGAATGACTGGCTTCTGAATATAGATTGATCGCAGAAATAAAAAACAGAAGGTTATTGGTTTAAGGATAATAGAAGTATAGATGCTTCAGAATGTGTCAGGTGCACTACTGTGTCTTTTTCAAATAGAAAATATAAGCTTCTGAATTTTGCATATTGAATTTATTCCACTTAGCTCATTATGTAGGATTGTTAAATGGGCATTTTTTGTGTGTTCATAAAATAATTAGCTCATGCTGTTTTAGATTGAGTTTAGCATGGCAAACCATATGTGAACATTCACACTCTAACCACCTGCCTGCAGGTTTATGTGCATTGTTAAATGTAATGTACATGATTACAATTTGCGAGTTGCGATAATAGAAGTATAGATGCTTCAGAATTTGTCAGGTGCACTACTGTGTCTTTTTCAAATAGAAAATATAAGCTTCTGAATTATGCATACAAAAAAACACTGTGGATGTGTTACTGTGAATTATTCTTTCTTTATATATCAATATGTGTGTTATGTTAAAAGCTATAGGAAAGTTGGTTAAGTGAACTGAAACACAGATGCTACTATTGCTTAGTAACTATTGCTTACATACCCAATTCACGCACGAACATTGAATGCCTTCAGGATGTTTAGCTGTAGCCTTAAAAATATATACAGAAAATACTTTTTGCCCTCCAAAACTTTGGTATGCCTTAGATTTTAAAGTGGACTTTTGTACAATATCAGCATAAATCTATATGATTTCAAGGTATAAGTGAATTAAAGTAACACAAATTTAATCAAAGAGCAGTAATAATAATTTCTTTCAGCTGTGATGGCAATATTATATTAATCTGTTGAGTAAAGAATTTCCTATATAGCAGAGTTGATGAAAAACCAGCATTAGTAATCAGCATTAGTTGTTTTGGCTAGTCTTAGATGGTTTAAGATGGTCTCAAGTGCCAAGACAGCCTTAGACCAGCTTGATTCAAGAGATTTTACAACAAGACTGTCTATGTTCTGAATTCAGACATATTTGTATTTCATTAAATATGGTTTCATAGTTTGTGTTGTCCCTCACCAATGTAGTTATATGTATATATATATATATATATATATGTATTCTTTTTTTTCCAAGATTTTGAAGTTACTGTTCGTCATTGATCATCATTAGGATTTGTGTTCACATTGTAAATATTCATGCATTTGACATTCAAAATGACTTTAATTCAAGATACAAGATTCAGTACATGTATTGTCTGGAATCAAACTTATGACCTTGGTGTTGCTAGGGCTATCACTAATGACACATAATTGTGAAAAATCGCAAAAGAAAAATGATGACAAATGCCCTAATCATTGCACAACCATTAGCTGGCACAAAGCTGCTGATACAGACATCTGTAGTACATTTAGAAAAGCAAAATTATTATTATTATTATTATTATTATTATTATTATTATCATATGTTTTAATGTTTCATAAATAGTAGGAATAAAATAAAGTTTTCAATTCAAAGAAATATATCAGATGCACACTCTATAATCCTTAGCAGCAGGTTGTATTATACTGTGATCGCAAAGTCTGGATTTCAAGCTAGGTCATTTTCATACATGTTGTGCCTACACATGTTTGGTGTGCCAGTTACTGGTGTTGGGGACAATTTAGGACGACAGGCGGAGAATGCAGAACGAAGCCTTTGTCTGGAAATCTGGTTGGGAATAAAACAAGATGCCTGGTTCCATTTTATATTTTAATGTGCGCAAAGGGTCTTCATCAGAGCAAAAGTCCTACTGGCCCCATATGGTTCATATCTCCATTGCTCAAGCAGAAGGGGGATTTGTATAAGGACTTAAAAATATAGAAAGGTCTCCTTCACACTTTCTCTTTGAAGCCGGTCCGGTGTTTAGGAAAAGAAAGGCAAAACAGATTTTGCTTTATGAATGTTTAATGAGCCAACGGGAGCCGTAGTTGTAGAATGCACAGTGAGGAGCATTCCATAAAACCCAACGTGCTCCAAAGGGCGAGACCAGCTTAGACACACACTGCCGTGCCAGTCGCTAGACTTCCTCTCGCAACCCTCCCCTGCATCCATACTTCCACTACCAAAGAGCAAGAACTGAACCCTGCTGTTGAGAACAAGAGTCTGAGAGGGCTCAGCTGCTAAAACGTGAAGCAGATCAACAGTAAAACCACGTGTGTGTGAGATAGAGAGAGAGTCAGGCGACTCATTTATTCCAGAGATGGAGGCTGAAGGACCCAGGGCATATCAGAATGTGCAGAGCCGCCACTTTTAATTTGGAAATATAAACAACTGCTGTATTAAAATTGTTTTGCTTTATTATTGTGATATCTTTATTGTATTCTGATTCAAATGACTAATTACCTGTCAAAAAAAGTAACATAACTAAGGTAGTTAGGGGGAAAAGTAACTAGATTAAATAGACTGTATAAAAAAATTGTAAAGTAAAAAAATAGCTGTTTTGTTGTTTTTCTTAGATCTAGAAAACGATGGCAAAGATTCTACATTAGGGCTGCACAATATAACAAAATACAGTTTAAATCAAGTGTGAATATCAAATAATAAAAATAAAAAAGAATGAAATTAAATAAAAATACCTTGTAGGTTTCAGAGAGAAGCATTTTGTTAAAGGGATAGTTCACCCGAAAATGAAAATTAAGTGATCATTTTCTCACCTTGGTGTTGTTCTAATGCCTTATGTGTACTTTCTTTTTTTTTGTTTTATATTCCAAGTGTTCTGGGGAATATGATAAGGTTTAGCATAAAACAAACTGAAATTTCAAGTAATATTTAACAAAAATTCTGATCTTGACCATTGGTTTCTGTGAACATTCAGGAGAATCTGTCTGAAATAAGATCCATGTTCTGTTTCACTGAGGTGAATATATCTGTTGGGTTTGCCGTAACAAGAAGTTATCATGTTCACGTCTTTATATTGTCTTTCTGACAACCGGAGTTCCAGACCTGAGATGTTTAACTTGGTGAATAAAGCACATAGATACTTTTTTCTTTCATTACATGTTTTTTCTTAATCCAGAAATTTTTCCTGCTTTTCCTTATGTGTTTTTCCTGGGTGTGTTGGAGTGAAATGTGGCACTAATAGAGTCTCATGAATGCCCAGTTGTGCACAGAGCCAATGATAACTCGGATGGGAGATTGTTATTCATTTATTCTTTTTTACTCTCTTTTTGGATATTGAACGATGCTTGAGTTGGTTCTTGGTCAGTTTACCCAGGTGTATTATTTAATTGTGCCATGTCAATTAAAATCATTAGTCATCATTGCAGCTTTGCAACTAGTAATAGTTGGACCACACTGGACACTTGATTTAAATATATATATTGCATTTGTAAAATGCACAAAGTAGAATCCTGCTTCAAATTGTAGTTTTTATTAACTCATACATGATCAAGTCATTTTACAATGACATTTTAAGACAATAGTTTTCTTTTAGTATCCTATAGTATATCATTCCAAATATTCTGTCACTCCCCAAGCCTGGTTAACACCTTAAATGGGAACAGACAGCCCCAACAGTGCTGCTTTGCATCTCTAATGATTTCAGTTCCTCTAGGTATGGTGACCTAGATGATGCTATTACATAAAGAAAGCTAGTTCTCTCACTGAACCATTAATCCATCTAAACAGGTTGCGTACACTTCTAAGCTTCATGTTAGAACAAAAATCAAAATGGGACACCAAAACACGTCATCTCACTCAAAGCATCTGATGTTACATATATGTTTGTGTGCATTCATATGCATGCTATGATATGGCATTCTGAAGGATGAGGTCGGAGGAACTAGTGAACTAGGGAATTAAGTGCATGCAGTGTGATATTACTCCGTGTCCATTACGGTTCATAAGCGATTACCTTATTCATCCTCAGGCTATGGGTTGATCAGAATTGACTGGGCATGTGAATGCAATGAAATGGTAGCATGTTGTTCTTGCTCTCTCGCATGGCAAGCACATTCATAGATAATATGTGTGGGTGCTATGACCGATATCATGGTATGACTCATTTTATATCACCATAACAATATCCTGTTATAGTTTGTGTATTTTTTGCTTCTCTTTGTGAATTTGTGACAAACAAATGGAAAGTTTAAACCGTTATTCACTGATAATCTTAAGATTCCACTCCAGTTAGTTTTTGTAACCGTAGGTCACATTTTCAGGTTTACAATCAAAAATCAGTCCTATTATATAAATGTCCTCTTTAATAATTAGCTAATAAAAAAATAGATTTCTGCCAATTGTAATTCCCCCTGGGTTAAAGCTTTAAGAGTCTCATATATGTGTCGGGAAAATGAGAAATGCTAACCAGCGCTTTGAAATAAGTACGTGAACTTGTGCTCTCAGATGAAGGAGAATTCAGTTTGCACTTGACAGTTTGTTGGCTTTTGCATGTTCCAGTGCTCCTTGACAAGTATTACTCTGATTTGTGATCTGAAAGTTTGGCCTCCTGGCTCACAGGCTAGAGAGCCCATCTTTCATTCCAACTGTTGTGAGATCAAATCTCACTGTGTTAGCGTCCTGTAGGTGTGGATTTTCACTTGCCAGGACAACACCAACTCAAACTCCTCCACAGAAAAGAAGCAGCAAACTAATACATGGCAAGCAAACACTTAAAATTAACTTTATTTTCATAATCTTTAGTTGTTTGTGAGGAAATTGTTTGGAAATGTCTGTGGATTTTGAGATTGTACCGTGAGAATGCAAATGACCGCACTTAATGATGCCTCAGGTTTTTTTTTTTTTTTCTTTCTTTCTTTCTTTTTTTTTTCTTTGCATGACATGGTGCCTGTTCATTTGATTCTCACATATGGCAAATAGATTTTTACAGCGTTTCCTCTGATGCTCAGTGGAACAGAGATTAGGGTACACCACACGCATCTGTATGAAGGTGCTGTTCAGTTCTTCTGCACAGCAGTGCATTACCATCTGCTTATTATAGTATGTTTCATACAGTAGATAGTGGATGGATGGATGGATGGATAGATAGATTTCGGTTACGAGTCAGACACTCTAACCATTAGGCCACGACATCCCGATTTATATAATATATAAATAATTATTATAATTCATTATTTATATAACATAAACAATTAATATTTAAACATTTATTTTCTTATCTAATATTTCTTCTGTTTTTTCTTCATTTATATTTGACACTGTCTGTTTGAACCATAATTTGAAGCTATATTAACATTCTAAGTTTTGAATTGTTGTGCCAAATGGTATTTATTAAGTGCTGTATCCTGTAGAGCTAGTGCCTTTTTCGATTGATTCAGATGTTAGACTACTAGTAATAAATGCAGGTTGGTTACCTGTCACTGCACTTCCTGTGTTTATTTGTTAAGACCGGAAGATTTCACGTTCTTTCCTCCTGCCAGGGTGGGGTTTAGAGGAAAACTCATAAGGCATGTTGCATCCTAATAAAATAAGATAGAGAATTCAACCGGTGGGTGGAAACTCTTGTGTGTTCAAGGCTTTTCTCTTTGCTTCTTTAAATTCTTTATTTATATATTCTTATATATTCAAAGTTAGGGTCAGGGTCACATAGGATTTAAAAAATAAATAAATAATAATAAATTAAAATAAATAAACATAAACAGACATATCAAGATTTTGACAGAATTAGAGTGTTTTTGGAAATTAATTTTTACATTAATTTTTACATTCAATTAAACAGAAGAGATTCCCTCAAACTAGTAAAAGTAAACCATAATTGTACTTAAGTATACTTAAATCTTTATAATAAACTTTCAGTGAAGCTTCATTTTAAACTGGTGGTCAGTATGCATCTTGGACATAAGTTATTTGGCATTATGGAAAGTAATAGATTTTTACAATTTCATTACCCAAGAAATATTCCATAATTTTAGTATGGATTAGTTTGAAATCAGGCATGGAAAGTGCCACAGCTTTGAGGGTCAACTATGTCTGCTACGCCCTTGGTATTGAATACAGTTTGTTGGTTTCTAAAAAATGTTAGTAGTTTGCAAAACTTTAATTAACAGAATACTAATCTTCTGGTCCCTGACACCAACAGATTGGATTCTTCTAATGCTGATTTACTGTAACTCAATTTTCTGAATTCTTTATTGTCCTACAGACAGAAAAAGGGCTCTGGCTAGCAGCTTTTCCTTTCTCTGGGTTTCTGTAGTTTTAGTTTGACTGACATTGAGCAGATGTGTCATAGCTGATACACTTGGAAGGGCAAACAGAGCTCTGAAACAGAGCCATCTACTCTTGTTGGAGACCATCACAGGGACATTGTGCATTCAAAACAGTGATTTAGTTTTATGAGGCAGTTTTTAACCCTCTCTCAGACCCTTGGAAAGAAAGCATTCCAGTTTTGAATGCTTTGTCTTAAAGATGCCTGTATAGCACCCTCTTTGATCTATAATGCATATTAATAGGTTGCACATTTGTGCTCTGGTGCAATATCATTTGCAATGCTTCATTCTTTAACCTTTTTTTTTTAAATTAAAGACTACATTTCATTGTGATAATACATGATTAAATGTACCACACATACTTAAGATCATACTGCAAAACTGTACAGCAACTTCAGACAAGGCTGTGTAGCACAGACGTGGCATTTTACACAAGCTCAAGCTGCTCCATGCTGAATCACAGCACTACGTACTGCTGCACATGATGAAAAATAAAACTCACTGAGATCAACACAGTGTTGTGTTGCCAAATAAGTACACACCCACAACTGCTCCTTAAGGAATGTGGTGGAGTACAGTAGCCTCAGAGTGCTCTGGCTCTGATCTCTAGCTTATGTAAACACTTTTCCCTTTTATTCATTCTTTCTTCATCCTGTCTGTGTGTGGTAGGTTGACCTGAGGGAGTGAAGGAAGGAGAAAGAGAGGGAGAGGGAGAGAAGCGAGGAACAATTTGTGTTCATATCTCTCCTCCATCTCCACATCAAGGACACTGCACGCCACTGCTGATGCTGCCGTCGCCATGGAGACTAGCACTAGTTGCCTTTGGCACTATAGGGATTGCAGGTGATGAAAGCACCGCATGAGCCACACGAGTTTGAACTGGCCTTTGACCCTGGTAGAATCAGCAATATCAAATCACCTAGGATTAAATGCTCCATCCATAGAGACCATAAAACACAGTAATATAATTTTTTTTGGTTTTTTATTGTCATGACATTTAAGCAAATCTCAATTACAACTAAGCTCTCACTTAGTAAAATCCCACTCTTAAATTATTTATTTATTTATTTATTTATTTAAATATAATTTCCTGTAATTCTAATATATGTAAATGTACTATTATAAAAATATAATAAAAATTATATATATATATATATATATAATATATATATATATAATGTAAAAATTTGATTTATGTCAAAATTATATATAAACAAACACACACACACACACACACATACATATATCTCAATTTATTGTTCAGCAGCATGCAGAGAAAGAATTATGACTATGATCAGCTAAACTTGAAAGTATTTTTGTGGCCTAACTTCAGAAAGAAAAATTCAGTACATTGTGCTATTTTCATCTTTATCATTGTGTTTATTATTATTATTATTTATTTTTTGTGTGTGTGTGTGTAAATACTCTTTGAAATGGATCTGTCAGCGGGGGGGAAGAGAGCAGGTCTGGAGGGTTTTGCTGTGTGAGGACATTCAGGGAAGGAGGAGTTATTCCTCCATGGGCCTCGGTGATAAGACTCTGTGTCTAATATGCACCACTGTGTCCAAATCATAAAGGGACTTAGTGAAGGCTTTACAGAGCAATCCTCTATCCCAGCAGCCTGCCTCACCGAACCAGCATAAATAACCCTCCTTTCTGGTCAAGTCGGGATGAGGAATTCAGTAAGGGTAGAGATATTGTGTGTGCATGTGGGTGTGTATTTACCAATGTGTATCAGTGTTTTTTTTGGTCAGGATGGCATAAATATAGCCGATGGACTGCTAGTGCATTATGATTTACTCATTGTGCACATTTGGAGATGGTGTGTATTCAGTATTGGCCGACTGCTACAGGCAGTACTTACTATTTAGTAAATCAAACAAGTTATTAGCTGCTGATATGTCACAAACCTATGTTATAAGCAAAACCAATACTAATCTGTTTTTTTTTCTCTGCTTGTGTTTTACCTTTATGCTTCAATGTAGTACTTTAAAAAAAGAAAAAAAAAATGATGTTAAAACGAGACAAATGTATGGGTGACAGTCAGATAAATTTTGTAAAAATCTTGTAGATTTACATTGAAGAAGTAACCTGACCCATATCTAGTAACATCCTAGCTGCTGCATGGTTAATTTATTAACTATGCTTTATCTGGTGTTTTTGTGTATTTATATATTATAACCAATTACTGAATACAGAACATAGATTGCAGTACACAAAAAGGGGTAAAATCCAAGGATTCATACATAGCCAAACGTAACACAATGCCAATAATAATAAAAAAGTTTCAATAGCAGGGACTGAGGATGAGCAAAAGAGGGAGCTTGTTAAGCTTTTGTGAATTAAATATCCAAGTGAAGTAAATGTCCACTTGACCTTATGAAAGTGTATGTCCATTGCTCTTGAAACTGTGCAGATAAAGTGTTACAAGTACAGCAGAGAGACCTCCCACATCTTTCAAAAAACTGATACTTTTAGATGTGGAAGTCCTCGAATCAGCCATAAACAGCCAAATTTTAACATTAGCTCAGTTCGTTAGACTGGACATATTTGCATTTGCAGGCTGAATTGTCTTTGCCCTAAATCGCCTAGTTTCAGTTTTCAATAAAAGCAGATAAGTGTTATAAGCAAAAGGGAATGGGAGTGTGGTTTATTCGCTGAACACTACAGCATGGTGGCATTTTGTCCTTTTTTAGGGGCACCGATTAAGTCGCTCTCCCATTAAATGGCAAAGTCAGCCATTATTCAGGGGAAGTCGTGGCCCAATGGTTAGAGAGTCGGACTCCCAATCGAAAGGTTGTGAGTTCGAGTCCTGGGCCGGCAGGAATTGTGGGTGGGGGGAGTGCATGTACAGTTCTCTCTCCACCTTCAATACCACGACTTAGGTGCCCTTGAGCAAGGCATCGAACCCCCAACTGCTCCCCGGGCGCTGCAGCATAAATGGCTGCCCACTGCTCCGGGTGTGTGCTCACAGTGTGTGTGTGTGTGTGTGTGTTCACTGCTCTGTGTGTGTGCATTTCGGATGGGTTAAATGCAGAGCACAAATTCTGAGTATGGGTCACCATACTTGGCTGAATGTCACTTCACTCACTCACTTATGTAACAATTCATCAGCTTTAATAGTTGGTGGTTTAAAGTGTGCCAGCTTTGTCAATGCTATAGCCACATTTTTGTCCTATTTTACACCTCCAAAGAGCAACATTGAGCTTAGATGGCTTGTATCGCAAAGGCAGCTTTTGTTTGTGCTGACCCACATTACTCTGATTCCGCAGTCGCTTATGAATCACACTCACAAGGGAAGAAGAAACAGGGTCATGTCTTCTGTAATTACCCCCATTACAGAGGACCATAGTCTCCAAATGCCTCCTTGGGTTTGTTGGGTGTGAGTGTGTGTGGATGAAAGAATAATACAAAGAGGTTCATTTTGCATCCATAAGTGTGGGGCTTTCCAGAGTTTATTTGATGTCCTTTATGTATCAGTATTTCATTATTACAATTGTATATATTAAGTATACAGTAAGTAACACGTCCAGCACTGTTCTGCAACAGATATTAAACCTTAATTTTTTTTTTTTTTTTTTGCATAATTGTTAAGGCATATGATCTCAAACAAATGTTCTAAACAACTAAACCCAATTTTTTTTTTTTTTTTTTATGAATATTTTACATATCATTCTGCTCACTGATAGCTATTTTGGTTGAATAGCCAATCAATTTTCATCCCAAATTATTTGTTACTCCCTAATAGCCTTTTTGGTCTTTGTTTAGGTATTTAGGCACTTGAAATATTGAATGTCTTTTCTGACTTTGTCTTTGGCTCCACACACACACACACAAAATTGTCTGTACAATAGCAACCATAAGAACTTTCTGAATAATTCTCATCACAATGGAGGCTCTATTTTGTACAGTTCATCTCTCTTTCTCTCTCACATATACTACATTGTAGGGGGAAAAAATAGGGTGAAACTCTATTAGAAACAAAGAGGGCCGCTAAACACTCATTATACTCCTCAACATCTATGTAAAATCATATCTGCCTTCACACCATTGTGTTGTGTCTTTGGGAAGGAACAGATTGAATAGTCAATCAATTTTCATCCCAAATTTTTGGTAACTGTCTAAAGTTGATAATAGAAGTAAAACACTTATCTGGGGGAAATACAATAACCAAGACTGAATTTCATATCAGTCCTGACATACTGTATGTTTGATAACCGTAATGCCATCGATGTGTTCCATGATGAGATTTCGTTATCAGCAGGCCCACACAGAACTGCACAGAAAGCACCATTTTTGTATATATATATATATATATATATATATATATATATATATATATATATATATATATATATATATATATATATATATATATATAGTACAGACCAAAAGTTTGGACACACCTTCTCATTCAAAGAGTTTTCTTTATTTTCGTGACTATGAAAATTGTAGATTCACACTGAAGGCATCAAGGTCTATTTGACCAAGAAGGAGAGTGATGGGGTGCTGCACCAGATGACCTGGCCTCCACAGTCACCGGACCTCAACCCAATCGAGATGGTTTAGGGGTGAGCTGGACCACAGACTGAAGGAAAAAGGGCCAACAAGTGCTAAGCATCTCTCGGGGAACTCCTTCAAGACTGTTGGAAGACCATTTCAGGTGACTACCTCTTGAAACTCATCAAGAGAATGCCAAGAGTGTGCAAAGCAGTAATCAAAGCAAAAGGTGGCTTTTTTGAAGAACCTAGAATATGACATATTTTCAGTGGTTTCACACTTTTTTGTTATGTATATAATTCCATATATAATTCCACATGTGTTAATTCAAAGTTTTGATGCCTTCAGTGTGAATTTACAATTTTCATAGTCATGAAAATAAAGAAAACTCTTTGAATGAAAAGGTGTGTCCAAACTTTTGTTCTGTACTGTATATATATATATATATATATATATATATATATATATATATATATATATATATACAGTACAGAACAAAAGTTTGGACACACCTTTTCATTCAAATATTTATATATATATATACTGTATATATACTCTATATATATATATATTTTTTTTTTTTTTTTTATTTATTATTTTTTTTTTTTTTACAGAGTCAGAATGCCTGTTCTTCATGAAATGTGCA
This sequence comes from Carassius carassius, assembly GCF_963082965.1. Classification (NCBI taxonomy): domain Eukaryota; kingdom Metazoa; phylum Chordata; class Actinopteri; order Cypriniformes; family Cyprinidae; genus Carassius; species Carassius carassius. The sequence continues at coordinate 29,160,076 of NC_081767.1, read as the reverse complement.
CCTATTGTCTGTTTATTTTTTTATTTTTTTATAATTTTATTCCTGCAAAATAAAAGTGCAGTACTCAAACCTCTATTTCTAGCACATTTTCTATATAAACACAAAATGGCTGAAACCAGATCAAGCTGGGTGGCTGGTCTAAGCTGGTCTCTCAAGTTGATTTAGCAGGCTGGTTTTAGAGTGGTTTTGACAACTTTTTTTGTTAGTTGATCAGTTTGGGAGACCAGCTAAAACCATCTTAAAACCTGCTTGGTTGGGCTGGGAAACCATCTAAGACCAGCTAAGCTGTTTTTGTTGTTGTTTTCAGCTGGCCATATTGACAATCAGACAGTAATGGTGTTACCGACATCACAGAAAATAATCTTAACTTGCACATCAGTAAGTCATTATAGAATCGATAACCGCTCTGATATTTTCAGTTCACAATGGTTTGACAAACTGATTTAAACTGGAAACTCGTTTTATTTATTTATTAAATGTAAAAGAGAGACATTTCTTATCATTATTTTATAGTGCACATTGCAGGGGGTTTTTTTTACACAAATTGACATTCACATCCAACATTTTATTAGTTTTTTCATGGCACTGAAAATTCAGCAGCAGGGGAGCTCTGTTCTTTAAAAGCATTGCAGGAAACACTGGGTTTACCCTAACAAATGCTATAATTTGCTATCTAATTTGTGTATCCAAGCAACATGAAAGGGACTCTGAACATGACTTGATAATGATGAGACAACGCAGGACACTTAAAATACAAAAAGGTAATAATTTAATAAACCAAGTAATCTCTCCAGAGGACACTGCAGTGACACAGTCTAGGTAATTGCTTTCTGCTAAACCAGGTCTGCAGCTCTTGTAAAAGAGCTTCATCTGCTGCAATGTAGGCATGTGAAACAAGAGAATAGAGAACTTTCCTCCAAACTAAAAACTCCTCCTCTCCACCTCCTGAGACACCAGTGGGCATCTGAAGGACTGCCGATCGATATCTCTACTGAACACGAGATCAATATTTCATTTTCAGTAGTTTTCTTTAATAAACAGAATCATTTGCGGGATGAATATTGCATATGGCAGCACTATAACTCACATTAACACGCCACAGGGCCAGAACTTAGTCAGTTATTAGCCCTTGTGGAATAACAATACTTATTTTTCCCATGATTACACGGTTGAAATGCAACCCCACATGACTGCGCTTTCTGGCTGTGCTGTTAAACCTGGTCACAAATTGTTGTTTATACATGCCACATCTGTTAATGAAGTGCTTTTTGCAATTATTGACAATCTTCCATCATCAATGTTTTCTTCATGTACCGTTATGATTTGCATCAGGACACCCGGTCTTTTGTGTGTTAGATTGACAGACATACTCTCATGATTGGCACTAGTTTGTTTGTTGGCTAATTTGAAGAGCATTATTCACACAGATTGTAAATGAGATCGCTACTCCAGGAGATGTAGGATTTACTAAAGCACTCCAACTTGACAGCTTGGGTGGGATGAGAGGAAAAAACTAAGACACTTTCAGTATGATGTTGTTTGCTGCAAGGGCCTTCTTACCTCTGGCTGAGAGTCAAGGTCAGAGACTCGCTTTATTTAAAGAAAGCAGAAGAAATCTGGTACGTTTGACATTTAAAGAATTAGTTCACTTCCACCCCCATGTCATCCAAGATGTTCATGTCTTTCTGTCTTCAGTTGCAAGGAAATTAAGGCTTTTACAGAAAACATTCCAAGATTTTTCTCCATTTAGTTGACTTCAGTGGTGCTCAATGAGCTGAAGATCCAACTTGCAGTTTCAGTGCAGCTTCAAAAGGCTCCACACGATCCCAGCCGAAGAATGTGGGTATTATCTAGCAAAGTGATCTGTCATTTTCTAGAAAAATAAATAAATAAATAAAACTGTATATACTTTTTAACCACAAATGCTGTGGTTTTAATGCCAGGTCTGGGGTGAGCTATTCATTTAAGTGTTCCAGTGGCTCAGTGGTAGAGCATTGCATTAGTAGTGCAAAAGGTTGTGGGTTCAGTTCCCAGGGAACACACATACTGATAAATATATATATATATATATATATATATATATATATATATATATATATATATATAATACCCCGGAGGGTGGATTTATTCACAAGTGTGCAGTCAAGGTGAGTAGTGGGCGTGCTGAGTGTTCTCGTACTCTCCGTGCGAGTCTCCCGGTGCTGGGTGCTCGTCTGTGCAGTCTTCGCGGGTGCTGATCGGTCACACATGTGTATGTATGTATATATGTATATATACAGTATATATCTTATATCACAAATCTTCTCACTGCGCATGTGAGCTTGCCTCCTTTGGCTATTGAGTGTTTAAACTGGCAAAGCTTAAATGAGTTTAGTTTAAACAGATATCAACGTGTGCTGTTCAGGTCTGACCTGTGTGCGCGCGCTATCAGCACCCGGGTGATGACGGAATAAATGACTGCTCATATTCCAGCAAACGGCATTCGCATTGAACAAGAGTAAATGGTTTGTCCACTTTTTTTTTTCGTTTTTGTTGTAATGTCTAGGAAGCCAGAATGCGCATCAACAGAAACATATATTGTATTTGCTGAACCCTGTTTGTTTAATGTGTTATTTACAACAAACCATATTACAGATGCTTTGTCAGATTTAAGTTGAACAGCATTCCCAGCGCGTGCTGAACCGTGTGTGGAGAACCGAACGGTTTGATTTTTTTTCAGCGAACCGTCCCACCCCTATTCAATACCAATAATGTGAGTCTGAGCTTGTGCCTCCTGAATTCCCAGTCTGTGAAAAATTTGCATTGTTTTGTCTTAGATAATTAAGTTTGAGGACGGCCTCACCCTGCTGGCCAGTTTAATTTAGTTTTAGCCTTGCTTTAGCTTCACTTGAGAAAGCAGCACATCACCCAACCAGCTGTGATCTCACATACTGAACCATATGCTGTTACATCGCACAAAAACTGTGAAGCTGATGTACTCTAATTTCTCTGAAAAGCCTGCAGGAAACTTCTGCTGTGTGCATACTCCTCTTCATTCCTTGTCTCAGCATTAGGCATTTTGCTTAGCAAGCTCTTTTAACAATATGCTCAAATCAGAGACATCGTCTTTAACTTTTCAATTCACAGACAGCTCAAGAAGTCATTTGTGCATACTTAGATAAACTCAGGTCTATTTAAGATTATATATATATATATATATATATAAGAAATACATTTCATTTTAAAATCTATTCAAATATTTTACATTTTACTATATTTTATGTAATTTATTGCCATTACTCCAGCCTTCACAATTACGTGATCCTTCATAAATTATTCTAATATGCTGATTTGGCACTGAAGAAAATTTTATTATTATTCATGTTGAACAATATAAAAGTCTTTTATAATCAATTTGATCAAATTAACATGTCCTCGCTGAATTAAAGTATATTAAAAATACAATGTTCTTGATTTTACTGACCTCCAGATAGTTAGTTACTTGATAATTGCCTTTTTTTGTACTAATTAACTTGATTAAGCCTCATCAAAACTGAATGTTGCATACATGCAGTGACCTAAAAATGGGTTAATCTAAATAAATAAATACATATTTCCTTCCATCTCCCTTTTTTCTTTGTATTTTCAAGTGTTGCAGTGCAGGCATCCTTAAGTGACTTTTGTACAGTGATACCACTCACTATAAAGCTATGCTATTTTGGGTATTCATAACTGTTGATACTTCATTGTGTTTCCTAACGATACCTTGGGAATGCTTGAGTGAGCGTGCTCACCCGCAGACCTCTCAAAGCTTAGACTCTCAGATTACTCATTGCAGGTCTGCAGTCTTAAATAGGTACAGCACTGAAAAATAGTGTGTTCCTATAGTATTATGCAAGGGCCCTATTCATCTGTTTACCACATCAAATGTACAAATCACACTGCCAGATCCTACACTGTGCCTCTGAAACCTCCTTCGCTTCATGTAATTCAGTTTGACATCATTTGTGTGAGTGGGTGAAAGAATGCTGGGCTTTAAAATAGATTTAGACATTTATTTTTCTCCACATATTTCTGTCTGAAAACAGGTGAGACCCAGATATTTTGCCCCAGCTGTTTAAAAAAAAAAAAAGTATTATTTTGTATGTACAGATGCCATGAAGTCACAGTGGTTTCTTAAATCAAGTAATGTGAGTAGATTACATACATTTAAAGTGAGTCATACAGACTTTGTAGCATTTTTTTTCAAAGTCCATTTATAATGTAAGTCAAGGTCCCTTGCAGCCCAAACAGTAATAATTAAGTGTCACATCACCATTTAAACACTCTCTTTAACTGGTAGAATGAAAAGGATTCCAAATCTGTATGACTTTCTTTAAAAAGAAATAATAATATATAAATAAAAAACAAAAAAAATTATATATATATATATAAATTATAATTTTATCCATATAATGAAATTTGGTGTTGAAAAGCTGGATCCTATTGACTTTGATTTTATGGAGAAAAAACTGAGATGGATACAGTGTCTTGTGGAAGTACTGTATTCATACCCCTTCAATTGTTCTTCTTTTTTTTCTATTAAAAAGGAAAAACTAAAATAAACACATTGCACATGTATTCATACCCTTAACTCTGTACTTAGCTGAAGCACCTTTACAGTCTCAAATCTTTCTGGGTATGATGCGGCAAGCTTTGCACATCTGCCTTTCATGCCCAGTCTGAGAGTCCTTTAGGTGTTTCGTTCATTAAAGTTTCTCCCATCTGCATATCATGGAGCTCAACTAAAGCTAGTGATTATTCATTTTCTATGGATTTTTATAGCTTTGTAATGAAATTGCATGCACTCATTATCATGCACTCGTTTTCCCTTACAAACACGTGAAATACATTTCTGATGGTCATAGTTATGCTCTTTCTTGTAGAGAACCTGTCTTTTCATGTGTCTGTGTGTGTCTGCGCATATGTGTTACTGGCAGAATAAATGCTATTAATTCACTGAATCTTCCCTTCAGGACGTCAGCTTAATCATCAGCACTGCTGTCGAGAAAACAACCTGTGTTACTAATTTATTAAGGTCAGCTTCAATTACCCAACCCAGAAGCAGGAAATATCTATCACAGGGGTCCGGCAATATGTTTCAAGGACAATTATTTTTTATGTGACTGAGTCTAATCCATCTGCATAAGAGTCAGTTGAGGAGGATGACAGATCTGTCTTCGGCAAGTTTCGGTGTCTGTTGTCACCCTTGACATTCTTGGCTTATTATGGGAACCATAAAATGCTCATCAGGTTCTCAGCAGAGACGGCGACTGAACAGTGAGGGGCTAAAATTAGCTTTAGTGTCTCGCTTTTAATGTGGTTGTGTTGTCATTTGAGCATTTTTATCAGGCAGAGAATCACATTTATTATAATACAAAGCTGCAGAACAACAGCATGGCCTATAATGGATTTTAGGTAAATAATGGCAAAGTGAAGGAAAGTTTTGCATAAGCACTTGAAAGCAGTAATTTGCGAAAGGGAGTTCATAGCTTAATCTTTGTGACCTGAGTTAGTATGTATATAAGTGAAAATTGGAGCATTGATTGTGTTAGTGTATTCAAATGATTGTTTAAAAAGCATAATTTATTCAAATCTTCGTTTAAAGTTAAAGTGTACTGCTGTTCACAAGCCATGTTACTAATGTTATGCTATACATGAAAAAAAAAAACAAAGAAAAGAAAAAAAAACAGGGCCAGGGATTTATTTTTATCCATCTGCGCACACAATGAAACATCCCCACAACTTTTATTAATAAAATATCCTAGATACTGGATTGCTACATTATAAGTCTCAGCAACAAGGGTGTAAAATCACTGTTTTTGAAGTATTTAAACACAGCTTTATTGTTTAGAGAGAGATGCGCAGACACAGGTAACTCATACAAACAACTGTCATCTCTCTCCCTCATTCAAATAAATGTGGTCTTTCCACACTATTTTGAAACAGGCAGTATGCTAGAACTAATGAGCTGTAACTGTCATTTTTATCCTTCCATTCAAATATTGTGCTGCAAACATAATTAACAGCTTTAACTTTTCAGTGCTGGCAAATGACCATGGTCTAAGCGGGGTAGTACACAGCTAGCTGTGCATTAAACAGCACTCTGCTTCGTGTCAGGTGCACTGTAAAAAATACAACTCACAAAAAGTTATGATTATATTTTAGTTAACTGGACAATTAAGTGCAAAAATGTTGGCATAACTAGTGAAAAGACGTTGGTTCAACAATCGCTGGACCAACCTAGAATTGATTGTAATTTCAATTTGTAAATTAAAGTTAACAGGCCTACAAGTTGGGTTGGAGGTTGGAGCATGCACACTGTAACGACCATGAAACTGGTGCATGTGCAATGAAGCACGCCAACACCGAACAGACAAAGGAGCCTCACCCTCACTGTGGTAGATACAGTGAATAGGCTAAAGCCCCAAAAAGTCAGCGTATTCCTTTAACTTGCACTTATATTGCTTATGTAACATGTTTTATGTTAACAATTTAAAATGTTAAACATAGAACATTTAAAGTATTTAGGACCGATTGAATGAGATAGCACTTTGAATGTTTTTTTTCTTTTTTTTTTTTCTGCCTACTCATTTAATTACTTTTTTTAAGAATGAGTATGGCTAAAGTTACCAATGTTTTGCTGCTGGTTTGAAATAAACCCTGGACCAAAATATCAAGCATGTAGTAGTTTTTTTAACCTTGTGATGCTGTTTAAAAACACATTTTTAGTCAACTGAACGTACTTTATTAAGTCAAGTGAAAATAACATTAAAAGTTGAAATTACATAACAAAAGTTCTTTTAACTATAAAAACTCAATCAGCTGAACAAAATATCTTAAGTTGGGAGACATGTGACCTTACTCAGTGAATTGAGTTAAGTGAACTAATTTGTTTAAAAGTTGAGTAAACTCAATAAAGCTGTGCAGCAAATTACCTTGTAATTTTAAGTTAAGTATACTTTTCTTTTTTTACAGTGTGGTTCTTGGCCTCTACTTTGTGCATTTTCATTTTATTCATTTCTATCCATATTATACATTCAATTACATTTGATTTAGATTTTAACTAAAGCACTTTCCAAAAACACTCTTGCAATATGTCCCTTCACTGACAACCTCCATGTTTTGGCTGTTCTAAACTGACCTTGTTTCTCATCCAGAAGTGAATAACTACAATGCTGCAGCATATTTCTGCAAGGCTCCAATTCCTGCTCCTCCGTGTCCTCGGGAGATTGGATGGGCTTGATTGCTGCCTCCACCAGCCTTTGATCATAGGTTCTCTCCGACTGGATTTTCCATGACGGTCCTGCTCCATGGGGGATCCTGAGCAAGAAAGCCCAGGATAGGGGATCTTAAGAGAAATAAGTGTTTGTTACACCAGTGTGATCCAGGATTTTTATTTCCCCAAGGGTGGAAGAGGCAGTCATTCTAACCCTTATGCCCTGGTGTACTTGATGTACTGATAAATCCAAAGAAAGACTGTTCACAGCTTTATAGGTGTATTGTATCAGTGGGTCAGATATAAAGAGATATAATGATAATCATTCTGAGATGAACAGTGTATCTGTTCCTTTCACTTGGATGTTTTAAGTTGCACTGAGTAAATACAGCTGGATAAAAGAAAAACTGTGTCCATCTTCATTTCAGGGTCAACAAAATGTGATTATTTTAAACGGGAGTAATTATTTTCTATACTTACTGTGTACTGTATATGTACAGGTGTGTATATATATATATATATATATATATATATATATACATACATACATATACAGTATATTATGTTCCACATTTTATATTGAGTTATCACAGTTATCACTTATCACAGCACAGTGATTTGGTTTTAGCCAGAAGTTGATGTAGCTATTAGCTTTGCTAATCTTTTCAGACAGCCTGCAGGATGGCTGATTAGAACTGTCCCCAAGGATCCAATGTATTGACCTAATTAGCAAATGGAATTGGAGTGATTATTTTGCACATAAAATGTTGTTCATGATAAACTAAGATTATGATGATAGCTCTAAAGATTTCCACAGTTTAAATCTTGGTAATTACCCTGTTCCAATCTACCTCAGCAGGGCTGTGCGGAATGTTCTGTTAGCATAAAAGATGGGGATTATCAGTGTTTTCTGTAGTTACACTGCGTACTGTTTTATAGAGGTTATTTTTACTCCAATTGATTAGCAATGATTAAAATGTGCATTTGAGCTGGAGTTCTTCCTTTCCTTCCTGTTCTCTGTATTCTCCAACTCTCCTGTAAAATGTATGACTTGACCAATACAGCTAAAAATATATAATAATATAAAATATAATTTTCTTTATTTATTTGTTTGTTTGTTATTTTTTTATATATTTAGTTTCAATCATATTTCAAAATATATTTGAGAATATATTTTAGGGGCAAGAAAAAATTATTTGGTTATATATTATAATGTTTGTTCCTGATTTTTATTCAAATGTGTCATATTTCCACACATTAATAGACAAGATATGTTTGTCTTCAAATGTGGCATATGTGAATATATTTTATTGGATTGAAATATATGGAAATATATGCTTTTCAATTTTTCTATGTGTGTGTATATACAGTATGTATATATATATATATATAGTACAGACCAAAAGTTTGGACACACGTTCTCATTCAAAGAGTTTTCTTTATTTTCATGACTATTAAAATTGTAGAGTCACACTGAAGGCATCAAGGGCTATTTGACCAAGAAGGAGAGTGATGGGGTGCTGCACCAGATGACCTGGCCTCCACAGTCACCGGACCTGAACCCAATCGAGATGGTTTAGGGGTGAGCTGGACCGCAGACAGAAGGCAAAAGGGCCAACAAGTGCTAAGCATCTCTTGGGGAACTCCTTCAAGACTGTTGGAAGACCATTTCAGGTGACTACCTCTTGAATCTCATCAAGAGAATGCCAAGAGTGTGCAAAGCAGTAATCAAAGCAAAAGGCTACTTTGAAGAACCTAGAATATGACATATTTTCAGTTGTTTCACACTTTTTTGTTATGTATATAATTCCATATATAATTCCACATGTGTTAATTCATAGTTTTGATGCCTTCAGTGTGAATCTACAATTTTCATGGTCATGAAAATAAAGAAAACTCTTTGAATGAGAAGGTGTGTCCACCTTCATACATACATACACACACACACACACACACACACACACACACACACACACACACACACACACACACACACACACACACACACACTGGCCACTTTATTATGTACACCTTGCTAGTACCGGGTTGGATCCCCTTTTGCCATCAGAACTGCCTTAATTCTTTGTTGCATAGATTCAACAAGGTGTTGGAAACATTCCTAAGAGATTTTGGTCCATATTGACATGATGGCATAATGCAGTTGCTGCGGATTTGTCAGATGCACATCCATGACGCGAATCTCCCATTTCACCACATCCAAAAGCTGCTCTATTGGATTGAGATCTGGTGACTCTGGAGGCCATTTCAGTAAAGTGGACTCATTTGAGTTACTGTTGCCTTTCTATCATCTCCAACCAGTCTGCCCAATCTCCTCTTACATCAACAAGGCATTTTCGCTTACTGGATATTTTTTTCTTTTTCTGAACATTCTCTGTGAACCCTAGAGATGGTTGTGCATGAAAATCCCAGTAGATCAGTAGTTTTTGAAATACTCATACCATATATATATATATATATATATAATTACAAAGAATTTACTTGTCTTAAAGATGTTTTTGGGGCACACATGCATATTTCATATAACGCACACCCTGTGACAGCATTCTACAGCATTATGATCTTGTGTGCCATCAGTCTGAAATTACCCAGTAGAGCTGCTACAAGCTCAGCCTCAAGGTTCACTCTAACTGTGTCTGACTCTGACTAGAATAAATGCAACTGATATCACTGCGTAATGGTGATGCATTATTCACTATACAGTAGATCATTCAGAGAGAACTAGTCTAGGTCATCATCATGTTTGCAGTGGTTTCCTGTAGTTCAGTAGTTCCTCCGGTTAATATTTTATGGTTAAAAGTACTAGATCCCTGCAGGCGGCATCACTAAGCCACAACAGGGAGTAGTATCGCTTCTTCCTTCAATTAATATGACACATCATATCGTACATGGTAAAATTCAGTTTTTGAATGCTTCTTTTCTGGTTTTATCAAGATCTATGGAAAATTTAAAAAATAAATAAATAAAATGTATTAAAGATCTATATATTTTAAAGTTAAAACTATCTTATTTAGATTAAGCATGTTTCCCTTAAAATTCTTATTTTCACAATGCATTTAGTCATTAGCATACTGTAATTTGGTACCTCTTTACAATAAGGTGTCTTTTGTTAACATTAGTTAATGCATTAGCAAACATGAACTAAAAATAAGCAAATTATTTTTACGGCATTTATTAGTTTTTGTTAATGTTATTTTTAAAAAAATACATTTTTGTGTATTTAGTTCACAGTGCAGTGTTAACACATACAACTTTTTCTGTGATATAAAAAGAAAATTATTATAACCTTTTGAAATGAACAATAATGTTAATTTTAACAAATGAAACCTTATTATAAAGTGTTACCAGTAATTTCTATATATTCTAATTACAACAATATTGTTTAATAACCCATTACTGTATTTTAGGAACTTGTGAAGGTTTTTTTTTTTTTTTTTAAATAATGACAGCTTCTGATTATTATTATTTTACATTTATATAATTTATTTTATTTAATTGTATTTAAATTATATTATTTATTATTAATAACTGATTGTGTAACCCATAATAAGAATTATTATTATTATTTTTATTATACATTTCTATTATATTTTATTTATTATTTTATTTTATTTTAATTATATTATTTATTATTAATAATTGATTTTGTAACCTATAATAATAAGAATTATTATTAGTAGTAGTAGGAGGAGGAGGAGTATTTTACATTTATACATTTTTATTTTATTTTACTATATTTTAATTATATTATTTAGTATTACTTTATATCATTTATTATTAATAACTAATTTTGTTAAAAATTTATAAAACTTATAACAAATATCAGCCAATTAATAAGCCTTGTGGTTATACTGGTCTTTCACTGTTTATTATTATTATTAATATTATTAATAATGTTCATTTTAGTTTGTTTGGTGAAACATGCTATCATTTGAACTCTAGTGAAATATGTTTTAAATTCAAAAAGTAACACATCAAACACATCCATGGCAACCATGATTGTTATTTTTAGCTTTAAAATCTACTTGATATCACGCTGTGACTACCCGAGACGGTGTTCCATTTGCCAAAAGAAATATCTTATACGGAGAAGGTTCTGTGTGACAGTGTCAGGGGATCATCTTCTCTGGAACCCTGATGACTCACACATGTCGAAAGAGAGAGAGAGAGCTGTTCAAAGCCACAGTCTCCCCCGATAGCAAACAAGAGTTTCGTATGTTCAGGAGATTTCCATTCCTTCTAAAAATGCTACGGGGAATAACTAACGCATTCTCCAGATCTAAATGAGTGGGCGACCATAACTAACTATAAAAAGTCAGATTTGTTGTTATTCAGATTTTGATATACTTGATATGCTGAGAGATCTGCATGCCTGGTGTAGCAAGACTGGTGTCATAAATCACTGTCTGTCTCCTATTTAGCTCATGCATCTGTTGCATTAACCCTCAGATTATTTGGTATTTTCGTGCACACTAATATCGCTAGCACGTACCGGAACAGACACTCCCCTGGTCTCCAGATTTCTAGTTAATCAGCCCAGATGGTGATTCTGACCATGGTCATTTAATCGTTATGTTTACGAGTCTGCTCATGAGGAAAACAGTAGCACGCCCCTGAGATGGAGAGCAGGGCCCAGCACTGGTTATTCTTGGAGATCGAGACAGAGAGAGACTCATTAGGCAGGTAGAAATATGAGGGGCACAGCTAATATGCCACTGAGCCCCAAGTCCAAACCTTCCTCCACCAATTAGGGATCTGCCAGTGTGAATGTGTGAGGAAATGTGTAAGAAAATGTACTTTTGAATTTTAAGAATGCATGTGCATGTAACCCATCTGACTGCATGTGTTTCTATGCCAACATAAATGACTTTCTGCTCTGTAATTGTGTTCCAGATTGTGCACTGAGAAAGACAGGTGAGACTGATGAGAACCTGTCCAGGTCACATTTAGCAAAAAAAAAATAATTATAGTTTCATAACAGAAACCCATTTTAAGACCATAAGGATGTTTGAAGTGAGACATTATCTTTATGACCATTGAGCACATTTTTGTCACCCAAATTCTCATTACCATAATGCAGTAATACATTTTTTTATTCTCAGTGATGATCGTTAGGTAAGACTTTTTTTCTACAGTAAACTGATTAATACTTTAAATTTAAATATCTTTATTTTCCTTTATTTTAAGCTGTTTTTTAATATTATTATACAAAATATTGAATAAATAGATATTTCTAGATTTAAATGTATAATTTTTATTTTATTTTATTTTACTTTATTTTATTTATGCTTGTTTAAAATGAATAGGTATTTATAGTTTGGGGCATTATTGTAAAGCATTATTACATTTTAAAATTAATAAAATAAAAAATTAATTAAAATTGTATTTATTCCTGTGATGGAAATCTGAATTTTTGGAGGAAATTTCAGAAGTCATTCTAATATGCTGATTTCATGCTCTATTTATTTTATTTTTTATGTTTATAACACACACATTTGTGGGAAACATGATTTTTCCACTTTTTCAGGGGTATTTGGTGATTAGAAAGTTCAAAAGAACAGCTAATATCATTATTAATATTATTAAATACTTACTTGGTGAAAAAAACTAAAAAATCTTTCAATATATACACACTGCATTTCAAAAGTACGATAATGAGAATCTTAATGGTCCTTAAAGGAGTTCATTTTCTTTAACCACAATGTACTGTATTTCAATCTTCTTTCTTTCAATTTTCAGTTAAAATTAGTCTTGAGGGTAGAGGTGTCCTTACAGTTTTGCTGTACTGTTAAGTATTGCCTTGGATATGATACGTGGGAGGAGACCATAGACTAATAAGATATAAAGATTGTTGTGTGTCATTCCTGTCTGTGATGATGGACATTCACATGCATCCATAATGAAAATATCCACCTATGATCATTGTACATGAATACTTATAGCTAATGTCTTGCCCTTGAGCATAAAAAAGGCAGACCCGGACATGTCCTTGACAGATTTTGTGAATATTCCTCAAATTAGGTGGTCCACTGACAGAATCCCCCTCATTAAAAAAGTTTATTTAAAGAGGTGGCTTTTTTCAGTGCCCTTTCACTCCCATCAGCTGCTGTCAAAACTCCTTTAAGACTCTCTGATCAGCAGGCTTCTCTGACCAGAGACCAGCAGCAGCCTTAAATTATTCACCAGAAACTCGGGCTCTGCCTTTTAATAGGCAAATATTGAGGCAGCAGATAAGTAGAGAGGATTCTGGGAGTCTCAGAGGAGTGCAGAGAGAGAAAAAGCTATATTAACTGAAAGAGATGCTGTCTCATGACTTTTCTTCCTGCGCTGTCTCCCCTCTTGTCAACTGAAGGGAAGCACACATGAGTTGCTCTTTATTTAGGATGTAACTCATCCTGTCAACATGGGTGTGGGCCAATGCAGCTCATGAGTCCTGTATGTTTAACTCTACACACTGTGGTATGCAGCTGTATTCCATGCTATGATAAATATATGCCAGCCAGAAGAGATTTCTTCATAGTATTCTGAGCTTGGTTAATATCTTTGTAACCATAATGCACATAACTACTTTGCTATGTACAGGTGAGAGAAAAAAACACATGGAGTAATATGAATATAAAAGGGAAGCATCCCAATCTTTATACAGCTGAGTAAGTACTTAGTATAGTTTTTCAGATTATTTCCAGGGGTTTCTTTGTATAGCTTATTTCCCAAACACAGATACTATCAGTATTGCTTTAAATAAATTAGTTTGGGCCTGGCGTTTATGAGAAAATTATGTGTATAATAAATGTTACTATAATTTGTTGGTTTTATTTATATTTTTCATTCCGGTTCTGTTCTGAATATGATTACATTTAAAGGAATAGTTCATCCAAAAATGAAAATTTGCTGAGAAAGTGTTCACCCTGCAGGCCATCCAAGATGTAGTTGAGTTTGTTTGTGGAAATTTAGCATTACATCACTTGCTCACCAATGGATCCTCTGCAGTGAATGGGTGCCGTCAGAATGTCTAAAATGCCTTAATGATGGAATTGTTTCTTATATGACATTAACTCCTGCATTAACTGATGGACTGGATTTGTGTGGATTACTTATTATCATGTTTTTATCAGCTGTTTGGTCAGTCATTCTGACGGCACCCATTCACTGCAGAGGATCCACTGGTGAGCAAGTAATGTAATGCTACATTTCTTCAAATCTGATCCGTTGAAAATCAAACTCATCTACATTTTGGATAGCCTGAAAATGTACTCACCCTCAGGTCATCCAAGATGTAGATACGTTTGTTTCTTCAAAATTTTGCAGATTTAAATTTTTGGGGAGTGAACTATTTCTTTAAGTAGTGATTTAATTAAATGGATTAACTTTTTTTTTTTCTTAAAATGACATGAGAAAGAGTAAATGATGAAATAATTTATATTTTTGGATGAACCATTCTTTTAAAATGTCCCATATTCTGATACAAGATTTTAAACCCTGTTGGCAGCATCTGTATATTTCTTCAGATATTAGAAATGCTTCAAACCCTAGTGAACTGCCTACATAGGCAGCTGCCTTCTAAGGCAACATTGTAAAGTTTATGAAACCTCTCATGTGACTGATTTGGAATGCAAGAGGGAAGATGTGATACTTTAATAACCATAAATTGAAATGACACATAAAAAAAAAAAATTGTCATAGTTTTTAGAGTATTAAATAATTGTTTAATTAATTATTTTTATCAGTACTTTTAAACACAGAATTATGAGTACACCTGCAATCAGCATTTCTCTTTCTACATCTGTCATCTTGGATTAGGTTTTATTTATTTTTATTTTTTATTTTTTTTCTTACCACTGGCTTATCACAGTGCATTAAAAAATGTATTTCTACCTGAAGGATACATGTAAGGCTGCCTTAGAATTTGGCCAAAACAAGGTGTCTCAGGAGGCGGCATAATTAAGTTCCCTAGCTTCATGCCTTGAGACGAGCCTGTGATCTCTTAAAAGCTGCACACTAGGTTTTAGAACAAAGCAGTTGTGTTTTGTGCAGAATCACATATGTGTGAGATGAAATGACTTTCAGACTACGGACAGTGGAAATTCTTGTTTAATCCCCCTCGAGTTGCGAATATTGTGTCAAATAATATTAATCTTGAGGTCCAGTTGCTCGCCTGTAGTTGAATCTGCAGGCAGCCGGTCTTTGATGAGTCTATCGGTGGTTTAGTTTCTGTAACATCACAGACAGGCGGAGAGAAACCCTGTGCATATCCACCGCTCTCCTGCAGACCTGCATTATTCAGTTCTGAAGTCTTCAAAGAACTTAAAGCCTGTCCAAAAATCCACAAAGCAAGCAGTTCAGTACCTCGAAAAATGCTTCAGGAATGCAAGGCGCTCCTGGGATTTATTCAAGATGAGAACAAAAATAAATAAATGTTCCAGACAACATCGTTCTAAATATGATTATGCAACAAACGGTTCAATTTTTCTCTGCCACCCAACACACAAGCAAAACGTTCCCTGCTACTGCAGGCATATTTGTTTTAAGTTGACAGCTTTTTTACAATAATTTGAAATTCTTTTGAGCAAGATAACAGGCACACCGAATTAAACCAGAGAGGTCTGTAATTCATATTCCACTCGGAGCTAGAGGTGTCCTCACAGTTTTGCTCTGCTATTAATCACTGCTTTGCATTTAATGTGAATTGTGAGACGAGACCATAGACAGGAAAAATGCTAATTCGATTGTTGAACACAGTCAGTACTGTCGTGGTGATGGACATTCACAAAGCATCCATAATGAAAATGGCCACCTGTGTTCATACAGGGATGCTCTTATCTCATATGTTGCCCTTGGAGCAAAACACAGAGTGTAAGGTATAGAACAGGTATAGAATAGTGTGACGCTAACAATGGAAACAACAAACAACGATCTGACAAACAGGAGACGAAAGACAGGGCGTTAAATAGGCGGTGGAATGAGATGCACCTGCCGCTGATCAGGCGATCAGTGGCAACACCCACAAGAACCAATCAACATGACATAACATGACTACAGCTGGAGACGGTGCATTCGCGAACCGTGACAGTACCCCTCCTCCTAAGGACGCCTCCTGGCGTCCCCAGAATCTCTTACCTGTCGATTGTAATCATCGATAAGGGAGTGATCCAGGATGTCCCTAGCAGGTACCCAACTTCTCTCCTCCGGACCGTAACCCTCCCAGTCCACCAAGTACTGAAATCCGCGTCCCCTCCTTCTAGAGTCCAGAATACGATTTACCAAATAGGTGGTCTCCCCATCTACGAGACGCGGCGGGGGAGGGAAGTTGGGTACCTGCTAGGGACATCCTGGATCACTCCCTTATCGATGATTACAATCGACAGGTAAGAGATTCTGGGGACGCCAGGAGGCGTACGTACTACCGGGCCTGGCCTTTTACCGGACAGGCGTGGGCTTGATGTCCGGCTCCCCCGCAGTAAAGGCAAAGGCCCAGGGACCTCCGCCTCTCCACCTCCTCCCGGGAAAGCCGAGCTCGCCCTACCTGCATGGGCTCGTGATCGTAGACGGGGCTGGCCACGTCCCCGCCGCTGAACCGCACGTCTGCCGGTCCCCTGGATGGGGTGTTGAGTAGCCCCCTCCTCTCCATCCGTGCCAGACGTGCGTCGACCCGAAGGGCCAGCTCAATGAGTCCATTGAACGACGGGGGAAGGTCCAGGGCTTAGATCTCCCTCTGGACGCGGTCAGCCAGCCCATGCAGGAACATGTCCCACTGCGCCTCCTCGTTCCAATGGCACTCCGCCGCCAGGGTCCGGAACTCGATGGAGTAGTCCGAGACGGATCTCTCGTGCTGGCGCAACTCCGCCAGCCTCCTGGCCGCCTCCCGTCCTGCGGCGGCCCGATCAAAGACCCGTCTCATCTCGGCGGAGAGGGCCTGGAACGAGGCGCAGCATGGGTCCTGGTTCTCCCACACCGCTGTTCCCCACAGTGCCGCCCTCCCAGAGAGCAGGGTCAGGACGAACGCCACCTTGGCCCTCTCAGTGGCGAACGTTCTAGGCTGGAGGGCAAAATGCATATCACAACGGTTAAGGAAAGCTCTACAATAATCGGGTTCACCTGAGTAAGCCTCCGGAATCGGGAGGCGTGGTTCCGGCTGGGAGGGGGCCTCCGATGGTGCTGGTGGAACAGGCGGTGTGAGTGGCGCAGTGGGAGCTCGTAATAGCTGGAACTGTTGGGTGAGCTCGGACACCTGCGTCACTAAAGCCTGAACCGCGCGACCAGTGTCGTTAAGAGTCCGCTCCTGGGAGTCCATCCTCCGAACACTGGCGCTGAGGAAAGCTTCGAGAGAGGAGGGTTGATTACTCGCTGCCTCCATGTTGGTCAGATCGTTCTGTGACGCTAACAATGGAGGACAGGAGGCAGATGCAAGTAAAGGTAGTTTATTGACAGAAGTATGATGGATGAATGCTGGTGAGTGACGCAGGAACCACGATGGCAGCACAGACAGGTGGGTAGGTGGTTGGAGTGCGTTGGTAGCGATGGCGGTGATGGTAGATCGGTGATCGGCGGTGATAATCCGTGAATGACTGTGAATATCCGATGAAGACTGAAGCAGGACACAGAGCAAAGACAGGAACACAGGAGCACCAACAGACATCGACACGAGGACCTCAAACAACGATCTGACAAACAGGAGAAGAAAGACAGGGCGTTAAATAGGCGGTGGAATGAGATGCACCTGCCGCTGATCAGGCGATCAGTGGCAACACCCACAAGAACCAATCAACATGACATAACATGACTACAGCTGGAGACGGTGCATTCGCGAACCGTGACAGAATAGTAGCCCACATGACCTTGTGTTTGTTTATACATCTCTCACACGCACATATTGTCAGTATTATACACTAATGACCAGATGTTTACATTTATTTATTCATTCATTCATTAATGATTTTGTAAGAGGTCTCATATCTTACTCTATTATTATCCAAAGGCTGCATTTATTTAATCAGAAATGTAGTAAAACCAATTTTGTGAAATATTTTTTATAATTAGAATATGTTTTATTTTTAAAGTTCTATTTTAATATTCTTGTGATGGTAAAGCTGAATTTTCAGTAGCCATTACTTCAGTCTTCAGTGTCACATTATTATTATTTTTTTAAATAAATAAATAAATAAATATTTTATTGTAAGGTATTGTATCAAAGTGTACATATTAAACAACAAAAACAATGCTTACAATATTGATAATAATAAGAAATGTTTTTGAGCACCAAATCAGCATCACAGGAATAAATTACATTTTAAAATGTATAACAATAGCTATTATAATAGCTATTATATTATAATAATTACTTTTCTATTCTGTTAATATTTTTTATTTTTGATCAAATAAATACAGCCTTGTTGAAAATAAGTACTTATTTTATAAATAAACAAATAAATAATAATAAAAAAGACTTTTGATCAATGTATATTAAAAGTTATAATATGCAAGTGTAAATAATAATAATAATAATAATAATAATAATAAAGAAATCAATTGAATAGATTTTGTATCATTTAATTGTTGGAACAATTTATAATCTTTCAAAGCTATTTTTAAGATAAGATCATGAAAATTCTGTCCAGTGTGTCTAGACTTTTTTGACTTTTGGTTGTTTAATGGATGCAAATGAAAATCACACATGTGACTGTTGTTTATCATGACTTGCTTACATACCAAACCATTCTTCTAACTTTATTATGAAAAGGTTTATTTCGCAGTGAACCATGCAGCATCCATTCTGCTGTGTAGGGAAACTGAGTTTGCAGATTCATATTTTACAAGATACATCTGAATGATTATTAATGGTCTTGTAAATGGACATGCCAGCAAAACAGCAGCACTAGATTCTCAGCAAGACCTAACAACCACAGATTTAGCATATGTTTGAGTTTGTTTTAACATAAATCCTACATAATGGACAGCTTGGACTAGTGTTGCAGCTGCACTAATCCATAGAACTGTCTTTTTTTTTTTCAAATGTCAAGCCGGGCATGTTGCACTAGGCTGTCAGCAATTTTAATACCGCTGCTTTTCCTCAAGAAGTTACATGGTGACCTTAAAAATGTATTTCACCCAAAAATTTAATTACTGTCATTGTTTACTCCCCCTCATGTTGTTACACAACCGTATGACTTTTCCTTACATACTTTTGAGCTCCAAAATGCACTTTAAAAATGTCATAAAAGTAATTTGTACTACTTGTACAAGTAGTTTGCATTTGATCAAATAAAAAGTAAAACAGTATTATTGTTAAATATAAATATATATTTAAAATGATTAATTATTCCTGTGATGGCAATGCTGAATTTTAGTAATTAGTCCAGTCTTCAGTATCACATGAAACTATATCAGAAATTATTCTGATATGCTGATTTGGTGCTCAGCCATTAATAATGTTTCTTACTATTTTCAGTGTTGAAAATCAGTATTGATTAATATTTTTGAAGAAACTGTGATACTTTTTTTAGGATTATTTGATGATATGATGAGCTTGCATTTTTAAATTTAATATAATTTTACGTCACCTTTACTGTCACTTTTGATAAATTTAATGCATCATTGCTGAATAAAAGTAGTATTTTTTAATCTAAAAAATAAAATCTAATATATATATATATATATATATATTTATTTATATATAGTATTGTAATGTGTTATGGTCTCCACCAAATCAGCATATTAGAGTGATTTCTGAAGCATCATGTCAAAATTTTAAAAATATTTCACAATATTACTGTTTCACTGTATTTATTACCAAATAAATGCAGCCTTGAAAAAAAATTCATTTAAATATTTAAAACTTTTGGCCAGCATCGTAATTGCTGTATAATTCGAATTTTCAGATCAACTATTCCTTCAAACGCTAAAGAGGCTGTTAGAGTATTTATGGAAACAAAGAAGCCATGCAAGTCCTAGCTCACCTACCTTTTAATATGTTAACATCCAGCCTCCTGCTTGTCAGGTCCCTGTCAGCTTAATTTTATGTGCATAGACCTTTTGTAGTGATACTGTCAAGGTTTGCTTTCATAGTGTCAAGCACATGCCACAGGCCAAGCAATGTAGGAGAAAGCCTGCAGTTATTCTGACAAGACCTAAACTCCCTTTGGGCACGAGTTAGAGATAACCTTGAAAGCAGACTGTCAAAAGACATCCTAGCATATGACCTATTAAAAACATCCGGCTGCATTATTTTCCCAAGCAGGAAAAACAACACAGCTGAACATTATAAATGCAGTACAGTGCCTTCGACACTTCAGTGTGCTCAGATGGAGATAACTGCAGTCACGAATGTGTCACTGACCGGACTCTGGAGGAAAAACAACAGTAAAGTAAAGTAATGTAAATGAAGGAAACAGGTGTGTATGCGAACACACAGCCCGGAAAGTGGGTGACACAGATGGCATCCCATTCTGAAAGGGCTTATTAAGGGCTAACACAAAAGTAGATTGAATAAGGGAGCTCATCTCCTTAATATACAGAGCAAGATACAAGATACACGGGCTCTGTAGGGAAGGTCAGAAAAATGGAGGGAAGGACACAGAGTGGTCAATGGAATCAGCACAAGGAGGGGTGGAGAGTTTGGGCAAGACAAAAATAAGAAAATGGCAAGCAGACATGGCATGTTCAGAATAGCATACCATATATAGTTAAAAATATTCATACAAATGTTTTTGAACGAAGTCTTTAATTATTACAAAGGTCGCTTTTTTTATTTTAATTTATTTATTTATTTATTTATAAAAAAAATAGTAATATCAGTAATATTATGACATATTATTGCAATTTATTATAACATTTCTATTTTAATATAATTTAAATGTCATTTATTCCTATGATACAAAGCTGCATTTTCAGCATCATTACTCCAGTCTTCAGTCACACATGATCCTTTCAGATCCTTCATCCTTATTTGTTGCTCAATTATTTTTAGTGGTCAGTTATTAATAATGGTTCTTATTATTTTCAATTTTGAAAACAGTTTTTGCTGCTTGATATTTATTTATTTATTTTATTTGCTTAACCAGGATTTTTTGATGATTAGAAAGTTGATTAACTACATTTATTTGTTTGTTTGTTTGTTTGTTTAGTGACATTCTAAATGTCTTTACTGACACTTTTGATCAATTTATTTAATCCTTGCTGACTAAAAGTAGTAATTAATTATTTATATAATAAATATATTTACAGTTTTTTACAGTCACTTTGCTACTATTTTCAGAACCTTGATGTCATTGTTCACAACTCTAGACACAAAACTCAAAACGGTTATCACTTGTAACACAGGCTGTCTAATGTTCAAAACACTGCCTTGCGCATTCACATCTTTAAAGAAATCTTGCACTTGCACAATCATTGGTTCAAAACACAACTTTACTGTGAAATACCATTGAAACATAACTATAGATCACCCACACACAAGCAACCGATAGTTTCACTGCGTCATTGTTCGTACAATCATTAAATATTGTAGAACAAAATAGGTGATACAGGTTTCATTATGGTACTACATGTACAGTAAATACATCTCTGTAAAAGTACTGCAGTAGTAGAGAGAATACTACAGACACGGTGGAATCATTGAGCAAAGTTTGTAATATATTGATGCAAAACACTACAGTACTGTACAATTACAACATAGGTTTATTTGAATCAAAGCAAAAATAATTAGCTATGAAATTGAAACCCACCACACCATCTTCTGATATAGCTGCACACATGGTAATGTTAGCCCCACGTTGTCCAGGTACTTGGATGGTTTCCCGCTGGCCAATGAAATTCCGACCTCTCCTCCTTATCTTGGCCAGATTAAAACCTGCCTCATCCAAATATATGAATTTGTGATGGTCATCAACAGCATCCAGCTCCGTTACCCTCTAAAAATACATTTTAGAAAGAGATTTAGAGATTACTGTACAATGTAGAGTTTTTGGGAATGTTTTTACAACAGCCATCTTGAAACTGAACTTACCTGAACATACTCAGTCCTCATTTGCTTCACTCGGTCTGCATTTCTTTCGAAAGGCACACGGTATAGTTGTTTTATAGACACCTGGTGCCTTTTCAGTATGCGTGCAATAGTCGGCAAACTTATGGATCCCACATTGTTGAACATGTCTTCATTGTCCAAGATATGCTGGCGAATTTCTGTAAGGCGAATATCATTTCTGGCCCGAACCAAATCGACCACAGCCTGCTCTTGTTGGTCAGTTAGAATTCTGCCTCTGCCTCCACTATTTGGCCTGGTCACAAAAGTACTGTCAATACTGTAAATAGTCTGAAAAGGTGGTACAGTATTTGGGGCCATAGACACAATGTCTGATGAAGCATTATGATAAAATATTAGGCTACATCCATGGATATTTTAGTC
The DNA here is from genome assembly GCF_963082965.1 of Carassius carassius. Lineage (NCBI taxonomy): Eukaryota > Metazoa > Chordata > Actinopteri > Cypriniformes > Cyprinidae > Carassius > Carassius carassius. The sequence continues at coordinate 29,137,421 of NC_081767.1, read as the reverse complement.
TAATTGGTTCATGCTCCACGCTAATTGGTGACAATGAATCTCGTTATCTTGAAACGTTCATGATTTACAGTAAACATGGAAAATTGTTTGTGTGTTTCCATACTAAGAGTAATGCTACAGTTACTTATCATTTTGAGCAGTTGTATCAATTGATAGTTAGATCATTGTAAGGAAATGAATAGACACTCATTTGAAATGTAATGTGTGGATTGCCTTTTGAAATAGTAGCACTTTGATGTTAAGTTGTGTCATATTGAACAGGTGATTTTTGTTGAATGAACAAATGATCTAAGTTTTATGTGTATTGTATCCAAGCAATTGAGAAAAGGGTTAGAGTTTTGAAAAATGTGCATTTTGATCATTGGTTGTGAGTTTTGTGTCTAGAGTTGTGAAAAATGACATCAAGGTTCTGAAAATAGTAACAAAGTGATTGTAAAAAACTGTAAACTAATATACTGTTTATATAATTAATTACTTACCCTAAACTTTCGTATGGTAGTGTATCAAGGTTTTCAGAAAAAAATATTAAGCAGCATAACTGTTTTCAACATAATAGTGATAATAAATAATAATAAGAAAAAATGCTAATTCCTCTTTCTATAAATGTCTTTATTGTCTTCTATGATCAGGTTAATGTGTCCTTGTGGTATTCAGTATTCGTTATTATGGTAGTATTATTTATTTGGCAGATGCTTTTATTACATTCTAACACAGTATTACAATCTGATTTTGAAATTATCAGGATGGAGAGGGCACACAGCCATAAACATCTGACAATATGAAGATTCCGGGAGGGAAAGAAATGTTACAAGAGAAAATACCAGAGAAAGCAGTGATACTTGAACATGTATGCAATGATATTAAAAAAGATTTTATGGATGGGAGAACATATCAAAGTGGCTGGACAGCCCAACAGTTAAAGGTTTTGCAGTGACAGATGGCTCCTGCATCGCTGACCAGATCAGCTGCTATAAATGGAACAGGTACCCAACAGGTCTGAACAAGCACACGGGTGGCATAGCCATGCAGCTGAACAGATTTCAAATACAGCCACATAGCCCCTAACATTGTATTAAAGAGGTTTGTGTTGTTCATTGCTAAAGTGGGTTGAAAAGAATCTAATATTGTGTGAAGTTTGTGATGTAGTGTTTTCTCGCACTGTTAAACACCTTGCACCCCCTCACCCTACACGCTGGCATGAGGTTCTTTATTATCGCTGAATGTGTCAATGTAAACATTCATCTAGCAGTACGAGTAAGTGTGTAGATGTTTTGTTTTCTGGTTTCATGGCATAGTGTCATTTATGTATACATCTGTGCTAACTTGGCTCCTGTCTTTGGCCTGAGCGGTACTGTATGTGGCAATTGTGTCATCATTAAATGTCTGTAAATGTGTCAAACTAGACTACAAATAGAAACAGTTCCCAGATGATAGATAGATTGTAGCATATAGTGTCACAAAATCCTTCAGAAATCATTATAATCATTATAATTTAATTGTTTAACGAAGCTGATTGGCTGAGAGCCTTCTGCAGGTGTGCAATATTCTAGTGTTAACAGAGCTCCAGCTGTTTCACCATTTGTATCACTTCACTTGTGTTATTTCTCACAGTAAGTGTGATAGCAGGTCCACTATCATTTTTATAAATAATGCAGTTTTTGTTCACGGAATGTAGTTTTAAGTGATTTTAGGTGAGTATGTTATGTTTAGACTTAAATGTGAGGTTTATTAATAAAGTACGAGTGTGAATAAAGTGTGAGCTCCGGGCGTCAGCGGGCGTTTAATGCTCATGAACCCGCAAAGAGCAGCCTTACCTCGACCAGCTTCTTTCTGATCACGTTATGCTGCTTGATACTGCAAACTGGTATGTCTTACCATATTATTTGAATGTATTTTCTTAAATATAAACACACTTGTTTGTAGTGCAAACAGTTTTACCATTCACTGCACTTTGTTATTCTTCTCATTATTTCCCTACACTGAAAAATAAGGTGGATCGATTTAAAACTGATGTCATCTCATGTTTCTGATAATACCTCAAATGTAGCATATGACTTTTTTCCCATAAAGTGGGAAAGTATAATTATATACATAATTATTGCACATTAAAAAGGACACTTGCAGCAGGTATATATTAATTAGTTTGAATTGCATTCCATTCTAAAAAAAAGAAAAAAGTGACATGACATACAGCCAAGTATGGTGACCCATACTCAGAATTCGTGCTCTGCATTTAACCCATCCAAAGTGCACACACACATCAGTGAACACACACACACACACCGTGAACACACATTCGGTGCAGTGCCATGCTTCCTTAAATTCAAATTATATTTCTCCATCCTTGTTTCATCAGTTCAAATTCAATTCAAAGGCATTTTTATTTAGTTTCTGACTGAGACACAGCCTTGGTTCATTTGCACTGAGCATGCACGGAATGTGTGCCAGTGTCTGTGTGACTGTTCTACTCGCTCGGCTTCACTCTGCCACCCTGGGCCTGAGAGCACCAGTTCAAGCTGAGATTACTCCACGCTCAGGGCACGCGCTGCCCAATTAAAACAGAGATTACTGAGAGCCCAGCTCATCAGACTCTAGCCTCCTCTGAGGGCAGACCTTACCACAATGAGAAACCTGAGCTGTATCTGCCAGACGAGAAGGCAGCAATTACAAGCATACTTACAGAGACTCCAGCCTAATGAGGACGCTGTAAATCGAGGTCCACAGCGCAAAGTCCACAGTTACTGCTGAGTCAGAATTTGAAAAGTTGAGGAGCAGTCTAGCTGTATGGTGACTTCAGAGACGGCTCCTTTTCTCTGTATGTGAGTGGACAGAGTGAGACAAGAACTTATTTTATACAGTAATTCAAATCCCAGTGCAGGGACTTGATGGGGAAAGCAAAGGCTATTTTTTAAAAATGCTGTGTTTTTTAGATTCTAGAGGAGAGCTATTAAGCTGAGTAGTTCACAACAAAACAATAAACAATGAACAAAAAAAATGCATTTGTTCTGATATTCTTTGGGGAAATAAATGGGGTGTTTTGTTTATGCTTGGTAATTTCAGGCAAACAAATAGGCCAAGGAAGCAGAACCCATGTGTGTGGAACGGCTTGGAGATCCAAACAAACTAGGAAAGAATACAGAAAGAAAAATGACTAATGATGCCTGCTTATATAAGCAATCTTCTGCAAAACTGGACCACTTTATACAATACTTAATCAAAATATAAACATGGAGATTTCTGTATAATGATGGTAGTATGTTGAACATAATAATGCAGCCGAGTCATGATTGATTGTTCAAACAGAAACTGGAATATTTTAAGTAACTGCTTGGTGCTCAAGCTGACTACACTGTAAAACTATTTTTTTTTTCATTATAAATAAAAGATTAAACTGAAATTATTGGCGTATGCTGTACAAGAAAATAGTATTTCATTCTTTAACTTCAAAATCTTGCATTCACTTCCAGCCCAGGCTCAATGGAAATACAGGATTCTGCCTACATTTCTCCAAAATATGTAGCTATATGTACATTACTTTGTATTTGTTTACACAAATTTGTATACACAAATCATGATCACAGGGGCAGATTATCGATGAATGAATACATTTTTTTACACAGTTCCTTTTACAATACTCTGTTATGACCTCAACATACTTTTACCATAGTGCATAGTGCATTTGTAAAATTATACTTTTCAACATTTGCATCACATAATTGGTCCCATGTGTAGGGCTTTTTTGATGTAGCAAACTTGCCCGGTAGCAGTGTTGCACTTGTGCTTGTTAGCGCTCAGGTACAAGTCCTGTGAAACAAATCTTGACACACAAAAGAGTAGAAGACTCATAGAAGCAAGCTAAAATGGTTTGGTTGCTTCAAAAATGCATTTTTATCTCACTTTTGCTTTTGTTAACACTATCGGTTAGGTTTAGGGTAGGGTTTAGTGTTAGGGTGGCCATTCGTGCCATTTTCGCAGGACACGTCCTGGCCAGGATTTCTAAATTGCCTAAAACATTCAGGTCTTGGCTTTGGTTTCCTGTTTCCATACTTAATGACGGTAATGATCACTTGACCAATAACCTGCAGACATTGTACGTAAATCGACCAATCGTGGTGCGTGAAAAGGTGGGATCAACAGAGAACGGTCAAAGCGATGCAAATACGTGTACATTTTATTGTTGGACTGGAAAGCAGCACTGAGCAGACTGATCGGTGTATGACATCAAAGTAATGTGAAAGCGATTCAAAAGCACAAGAAGCCATTGGTCTGTGCAGTGCAAACAAAGCCAAAACGTGGATATTTTTGGCAATATAAAATTCCTAGCCAGGTCGTGTCTTGCGAAAATGGCATGATTGGCCAACCTATTTAGTGTAGGTGGTATGTACCTTTAAACACCACTCATGTATCACTCTTGAGATATGTATAACAAACAGCCTAATAAAACGATGCTACAGTCATGTTTTATCTTTTTCGGAGAAAATTAAGCATGCTATCCAGCTGCAAAAGCTAGACTTTTCACTTTGAAACAGCTGTGAAACTTGTTTTCAAGCAATGCAATATAATTTTCTACTCACAGGCATGTTTATCATGACACGAAAATATTCTGTGCTGTTTAATAAATCCACATCTCCAATGGAGAAAAATTATATAGCTTATGGCACCTTTTGTGGACGTCTTATCTGAAAAGTGCAGTGAAATGTACCAACATGGCAACATATTTCAGGTTTTGGAGACATGCATTAGTTATGTATATGATTTTGTTTAACTCAGTGTTTTTGTTATCAACTCTGAAATTTACTAGCAAATTCTTTGTGAAAAATTCTTCTACACCACTTTTTTTTTCAGTGTATTACATGCTAGATCCGAAACAGACACTTTTGCATTCATGAGTGAGTAAAAATCAGTGCATGACATTGACCCTACCACAAACTTAATGAAAGTATATAAACTATCTCTTTTTTTCTTCTCAAATCTGAGTTTATTGTGAAAGTGAACACCCTATCACTAAGATTCTTTCAACCTTGTAATTGGTTGATGCTGAATAATTAGCAGTTCTAATTAATTGTCAACAGTAGAGGGAGGAGATATTCCACTGAGACGTCAAGGTCACCAACGTTGTTTCTCTCCAACCAGGAATGAGCCCAAGTTGCCTGCATTTGAACAAGCTTAATCAATTGATCCAATCTCATGGTCCACCTGTGCTCATTTACTTCATCCCTGTAAGATGTCCTGCACGGCAGATGGTTTCAGGCTGTATTATCTTGTTTATTAAGTTTCATGGTTTGTACATGGTGTAGAAATTCTTTTGTTGTCACAATAAACCGATAAAATTGATTTTGTAGTGAAGTAAGTACTACATAAATACACATGTAATTTCTACATTAAATAATTTAGTTAAGGCAAGAATTAAAAAAAATAATAATAACAATAAAGTAAATTATATGTTAGTACCCAATTTAAGCTTGTAGAAATTAAAGTTGGAAATTTCAAGTATATATTACTTGGAACCGTTTGTTATGTTTACGAGGATTCTTTAAGAAAATATTTCACAAATAATAAAAAATTTTACATTTTTCATTGTTTTCGAGTTGTATTTACACTGCTTTGTGGTTGCTTTTGATGTTAGGTTTAGTAACTTACTGTACGTATTGTGACATCTGGAGGTTAATTTTCTACTCAAAATTACCCATTCATACTCAAACACTATTCACTGATTGTTATACCGTCATTGTCTATGATATACCAAGTATTGAGGTCTCTGTGTTCATTTGGATAATAATTATATTTGAGTGGACATATTATCTTAAAATGATAACAATTTGTCTATTTGCTTACTTACAGGTTTTATTTAATACTCAAATTTTACTTAAAATATATGTGCAAACCTTGCAAAAGAAGTGAATCTTACTTTTTTTCAGTGCATTAAATTACTGTTTATTTTTTTAACATTATTTAAGTAAAATTTACAAACAAAGAGTCAACCAAATTTACTGGGAAGTTCCAAGTAAACTTAAAATTAAACATTTATATTGAAAGCTACTAATAATTATGTGTAAGCTTTTACTTGTAAAATTTTTGTAAATTAACTATCCTTTTTTTGAGGGAAAAAAGCTTTTTTCAAGTAAATCCTACTCCACATAGAGCAGTGTTAGAGTTTACAAACCACAGGTTTCTTAAGGAATGTATGCATAAAATAATTCTATTAAATGCAATACTGTTCTCTTTTTTTCTTTATCTGTTTTCTCTTTTTTCGACCTTTTAATTCTTAATCAAAAGTCATAACTTGATATTCCAGTGAAACAACACAATTCCTCTGGTACAACCGATAGATAGAATCAAGTCCTCACCACTATATTTTGGTACCAAATTTCGGTACCAAAGCAAAACACAAAAATTTTCTAATTAAAAAAAAAAAAACTTTTTATCACTAAAAATAAAACCAATAACATTCTTTATACTTATTTACAATTATGTTTCAAGTTTTTCTACAAGAAATATAATTATGAAAAACAAGTTTCACCCAAATTTATTTTGTCTTTTAATTAATTAAATGTAAACATTTAATTTTTTTTGATAAATAAAGGGGATTTGCTATTAAAATTTAAACATGGAAGAAATATTGTGTGATTTATTTCTTTAAAAAATAACGTTTTATACATTTTTTCAACAGAAGTAGCAGTATCACATACATTATACTAAATAATAGTAATATTTCTAGCACAATGCCTTTATGTAAAAATGAACTTTTATTTTGACGGCCTACTTTTATTTTGACACTTGTTTTACTCAGATGAAATGGTAAAATGCTTGTGAAGTGACTCAGAACAGTTCTGGTGATGTAGTTTATGTATTTATGTCCTCATTGAGACCGCAGATGCTGAAATTACAGCAAGCGTCACGCGCTTCAGTCTATGTAGTAAACAAACCATTCATTCATTCACACAGAGACGCGCAGAACATGCAGGATTCATATTTCAACCCACTTTTGCAGCTTAACATTTACAGATACTGGTCCATACAGAGATTTGATTTGATTAATTTATGCTAACTTTGAGAAATTCCGTGACTGTCCATATTAAAATGTAAGTTTCATTATCAAGAATGGATTTTGAGATTCCGTCTGCGTTTTCTGCTTCGCGGAAATCATAGCGCTGCATGTGTCAAGAACCGGGTTGAGGGGGTACTCGGTACCACCAGTACTTAAAGAAACCTGGTACCGTCACATTTTCAATTTTTTAGTACCTACTTGGTACCGAAGTACCGGGTTTTTTGACAACACTAGCGGCGAGTGTGATTTGACCAAGTACAACATGTTCCTGGATCAACATCCTTGTTCATTCATATCCAAAATGAGGTAATGTGAACATTCCCAGCTGAACACTCTCATGCAGTGTATGTTTTATTCATACTCAAAGCCGAAGGACGCTCTACTGCAGAAAGTCCAAAACAGATTCATAGAAGTAATAACTTATGACATCCCAGGAAATTCCTTATATGGACAAAGGCATACAGCTATCCTGTAGCTAAGCTGAATAAAAAGCAGAAACCTTTTGACTGATGAAAATACAATAAATACACAGCTGCAACAATATATTGGTTATGTGTGTTTTTCCAAGTCATCTCCTGGAAATAATTAAATTAAATGAATAATGCAGTGAAAAAAGGGTATTTTATTTGAAATTTTTGTCCCCCTCACTTCTGAAAAGATGGCCATAACCCTGATTTAATGTATTGTAGAATATTGCATTCTTGCTTTCCCTGTGAATCAAACATTGCTAGTGCCATGCTCTACTATTTGAGCTAGAGGAAATAAAGAACAGTATATATGTTTCACTGATACAACCCGAATTCCGGAAAAGTTGGGACGTTTTTTAAATTTTAATAAAATGAAAACTAAAAGACTTTCAAATCACATGAGCCAATATTTTATTCACAATAAAACATAGATAACATAGCAAATGTTTAAACTGAGAAAGTTTACAATTTTATGCACAAAATGAGCTCATTTCAATTTTGATTTCTGCTACAGGTCTCAAAATAGTTGGGACCGGGCATGTTTACCATGGTGTAGCATCTCCTTTTCTTTTCAAAACAGTTTGAAGACGTCTGGGCATTGAGGCTATGAGTTGCTGGAGTTTTGCTGTTGGAATTTGGTCCCATTCTTGCCTTATATAGATTTCCAGCTGCTGAAGAGTTCGTGGTCATCTTTGACGTATTTTTCGTTTAATGATGCGCCAAATGTTCTCTATAGGTGAAAGATCTGGACTGCAGGCAGGCCAGGTTAGCACCCGGACTCTTCTACGACGAAGCCATGCTGTTGTTATAGCTGCAGTATGTGGTTTTGCATTGTCCTGCTGAAATAAACAAGGCCTTCCCTGAAATAGACGTTGTTTGGAGGGAAGCATATGTTGCTCTAAAACCTTTATATACCTTTCAGCATTCACAGAGCCTTCCAAAACATGCAAGCTGCCCATACCGTATGCACTTATGCACCCCCATACCATCAGAGATGCTGGCTTTTGAACTGAACGCTGATAAAATGCTGGAAGGTCTCCCTCCTCTTTAGCCCGGAGGACACGGCGTCCGTGATTTCCAACAAGAATGTCAAATTTGGACTCGTCTGACCATAAAACACTATTCCACTTTGAAATAGTCCATTTTAAATGAGCCTTGGCCCACAGGACACGACGGCGCTTCTGGACCATGTTCACATATGGCTTCCTTTTTGCATGATAGAGCTTTAGTTGGCATCTGCTGATGGCACGGCGGATTGTGTTTACCGACAGTGGTTTCTGAAAGTATTCCTGGGCCCATTTAGTAATGTCATTGACACAATCATGCCGATGAGTGATGCAGTGTCGTCTGAGAGCCCGAAGACCACGGGCATCCAATAAAGGTCTCCGGCCTTGTCCCTTACGCACAGAGATTTCTCCAGTTTCTCTGAATCTTTTGATGATGTTATGCACTGTAGATGATGAGATTTGCAAAGCCTTTGCAATTTGACGTTGAGGAACATTGTTTTTAAAGTTTTCCACAATTTTTTTACGCAGTCTTTCACAAATTGGAGAGCCTCTGCCCATCTTTACTTCTGAGAGACTCTGCTTCTCTAAGACAAAGCTTTTATAGCTAATCATGTTACAGACCTGATATCAATTAACTTAATTAATCACTAGATGTTCTCCCAGCTGAATCTTTTCAAAACTGCTTGCTTTTTTAGCCATTTGTTGCCCCCGTGCCAACTTTTTTGAGACCTGTAGCAGGCATTAAATTTTAAATGAGCTAATTAAGTGGATAAAAGTGTAAAATTTCTCAGTTTAAACATTTGCTACGTTATCTATGTTCTATTGTGAATAAAATATTGGCTCATGTGATTTGAAATTCCTTTAGTTTTCATTTTATTAAAATGTAAAAAACGTCCCAACTTTTCCGGAATTCGGGTTGTAGAAAAGCTCCAGTGTATTGGAAATTTTGATTCAGTGGATCAGTGATTCATTGTCTGTTTGCATTCATTACACCTTGTAAGGGAGAGGGCTTTCCTGTCTTTTATTGGATGTTGTTCCTAATAGGCCAATTATGTGGTAAATTAGACCAGTTATGCAGAATAATCAATTTATGCTGAAAATAGTCATTTTTGTATTGATCTCCGGGTTACCTAGAAGACCTTTGGATTTCTCTAATGTGAGAAAATGTAATAACTGAAAAGAGAGAGAAAGAAAAAAATAGACCAAATGGAGAACAAAGGCACTGTGTTCTAATTCATTACGTTAAATATAAGAAAGGATAACATATTCATCTGAATGCATTAAAAAGAAATAAGCATATTGATTTAAATTAAATGAACTGATTTCATGCCACCAGAACAGCTGAAAAGATCTGTGAGGGAAAATGGGTTTCCTGTGGAGGCAAAAGAGCAATAGAGGCCTGTCAAAGAGTGTGGAGGTACCAACCAGCAGTCATGTGTGACACACAGTGTTCCTCCCTGTGGGGCTCAGTGGGGGGACTTTGGGAGGGGTGAGCATTATGATGCTGGTGGGGGGTGTATTGGAGCTGCGGGCAGAAACACAGACAGTTCCACACTGGCAGGAGACTTGCAGATGTTCATGTCACCTATAGGGGGTCTCAGAGTGCATACAGCACCAGCAGATGAGGAAGAGGAGAAGGACAAAGAAGGATGTGGTGTCTCTCTCTCACTGCCTTCCTTTTATGACTTTGCAGTCTCTCTCGCTTAATCTGTTTTTCTCTTTGCCTTTCCACTTCCTATCTCTCTGTATTTTTCATTTTTCAAAGGGTGCAGTTAGAATAATGACTAACAAGCTAGTTTCAATTTAGTTCTGTCAGCATGTTAAAAATATGTTTGTTTGGGTTTTTTTTTTAAAAAGCATCAGAAACATAATTCATTCATAATTCATTCACACGGAACATCAAATTCTCTTAACACTAATATTTATAATAATATGGTAGTCTGTGATCAAATTAAAATGTAGCCAGGAGACAGAATGTACTGTATCGAGATGTGGTCAAATCTTTTCATTTATCTTGTTTTTCTTCAACTTTGTGTAGTTTTTCTTTGCTTTGCTTTTGTATCTTTTTATTTGTTTTGCTTTGTTTTTGCTGTTTGTGGCTTAGCTCTGGCTTAGCTCATCCCTACGTTGCATTATTTTTGTATGGCTTTTGTTTGCTTGTTCCATTAATCTCATGAAAGCATCCATTAAAAATGTCTATGATACAGGTTTCATGACATTCTTTATGCTAGCCATGTCTAGCAGGAATTTAAGGTGTTTAATTTTTGAAGCTGTAAACAGCATCCAGAATGCAAACCAGCATGCAAAAGGAAGTGAATTAATATGAAGGATGCTGGTTAGTTTGGTCTGTGAGAATGCTAAGAAAAATTGCAATGGGCTGCTTAACAGAAACTCAAGACCACAAACAAAATGCACATTTTAAGAGTTTGAGATTCACTCTCAGTGTGTGTGTGTGTGTGTGTGTGTGTGTGTGTGTGTGTGTGTGTGTGTGTGTGTGTGTGTGTGTGTATGCGCGTCTCCATTGCAACAGGGCCACAGGTGTCATCATAATCATTTTAAGCAGTAGCACATATACACACAGATTGCATAATTTATTCAGAGAGGAGTCATATTCCTGATTTAGAAATGAAAAAGATGCCACCTGAATACTTGTCTCTCACTCAAAATAGATATTTTCTCCAATGTTATGCACATATACACATCCTGTCATACGCGAGATGGTGTGAGGTTTGTTTTGGGTCAGTGAACTGTGATTCTTCCTTGTTGATTTTCACTGCTTGGCACTGAATGGCAACAGTGTTTGTTTTGGAAACTCTGTCATTTTCTCTTATTCACATGTTAGTATGAATGGGTGAAGCATACAAACATGGTTGACATTTCACTTTGTGAAACATGAGCAGCACTTTGCCTAGTAAAAAAATTAAATAAAATACAAAAATGTGTGAGCATTTGACACTAAAGTAGATGAATATCACCGTGCAACTCCGCTTAACTCCAGGTTTTATAGAGGACAAGTTTAAAGGATGCCAGGTTATATTTAGCTTCCACCAAGTGTTTGTTTTGAAGAATGTAGGCTGGCCTACATAGAAATGAGGAGGAAAATATATAATGAAAAATAAAACAATCAAGACAAGCAAACCGAAAAACAGCAGTAGTCTGACAGATGTTTCAAAGTGTGGAAAATTCATGACGATGAATTTTTAAAAGAGCAAACTCTCTTTTCTTGACTACCAATGAAAGTGGACTGAATGTGACTATGTAGTCCCATACCAGGGGCTAATTTAAAAAGCCAACAGACTTTGTACCTACAAACACTGTGTCAGCATTTATTTTTAGAATCTAAGTTTTAGAGATTATTTTTGTCTTTGCAAACCTGGCCACATGCACAGAAATACTCAGCACTTTGTTTGGCCCCAGTGATATTGCAATGCCTTTGTCCTGTGCTGGAGAATGTCCTTTTTTTGTATGTGTATATATATTTTTTGGGGGGGGGGGGGGATTATGGACGATATTCTAACTTGGTTGCTATCACACAAAGAGATAATGGGCCCTATTTTTATTTTTTTGTGACAGTGATGGTTTGGGATTAGTGTATTTGTGTGAGTATAAATTCAGTGTATGCAAATAATTGTTTAATAGATATTTTGACAGATATTTGTGAGAGCGGTATGTTCACTCCTATAGCTGCTGTTTTGCTCTCTCACGCTCCAGCATGTTAAGTAGTTGTGATGAATTTGTAGTCTGCCGGCTTCTGTCAGGAGAAGACCGCCAAAGACTGATCTCTGATCAGCAGAGGCACACAGGGCATCAATCTCCCCCTATGCTGAAAGGTCCCAGTCAACTCCTACCCATAATTACCAGAGTGTTAACAGTGATGCCCTGCTCATTAGGGAACAACTTCCCCTAACATTCATTCTTTAATAAGCAGATGCAGGTGGCAACGTCATTTAAAATATTATAGTATTAGGAAAAGTAGAGTATCAGCGTGTGTCATAGCATAATATTAGTAGCAGTTACAGATTCCATTTTGTAGTAATATTGTGAAATATTATTACAATCTAAAAGAAATGAAAGTGAAAGTGAAGTGACATTCAGCCAAGTATGGTGACCCATACTCAGAATTTGTGCTCTGCATTTAACCCATCCGAAATGCACACACACAGAGCAGTGAACACACACACACACTGTGAGCACACACCCAGAGCAGTGGGCAGCCATTTTTATGCTGTGGCGCCCAGGGAGCAGTTGGGGGTTCGATGCCTTGCTCAAGGGCACCTAAGTCGTGGTATTGAAGGTGGAGAGAGAACTGTACATGCACTCCCACCACCCACAATTCCTGCTGGCCCAGGACTCAAACTCACAACCTTTCGATTGGGAGTCCGACTCTCTAACCATTAGGCCACGACTTCCCTTAAAATGTTTCCTACTAGCTACATTTCTTTGATGCTGAATTATTATTCTAATTATTATTATTTATTTTATTTTTTTGTAAATGGAAGTGTATCATGGATTCTGAAGACTGAAGACTGGAGTATTGATGCTGAAAATTCAACTTTGCCATAGGAATAAATTACATTTTGAAATACATTAAATAGAAAACAACTATTTTAAACTGTAATATAATTATTTTACATTTTTTTTAAATTAAATAAATGCAGTCTTTGTGAGCATAAAATACATTAAAATTACTTATTTATTCAAAATGTTTGACTAGTGACCGTTTCGTCCTTCAAATGAGCCATGTTGTGGCTCTTCATCTTTGCATTCATTTTATTCCTGACTGCTTTTTTCAGCTGAAGAATCAGCCACATCCTGACCACATTGTCCATATGTCCCACCCCATGAGCGATGGTGGCGGAACGCTTTTCAGGGACAGACAAGTGTGTGTGCACTGGTGTTTGTGTGTGTCACCGGGTGATGGATGCCACCCCAGTTCTGTCAGCCTTCCGCTAGGCTGACAGCAGCAGACTGAAGCTGCCCTCCCAGGATGCAGTTCTGTAGTGGGGGGTCGGATGGAGCGTGTGTGTGCGTCTGTGCTGGTGTGTGGTGTCATAAAGAGCCAATGTCTGATCCTCTGAGCCTAAAACTCTCAGCTCAAACTCACTACCCACAGTCAGCTTTCTCTGCTTCACACTGCCAACTTGCACTTTAGGGAAATCTAACTTTGAATCAGAGTCCCAAAAACTCTTATTGAAACAGTATGGCCTCTCCAGTGGCTGCTACTTTGAGTGCCACAGGGCCTTGTTTTCATTTTCACATAATTGTCTGAACTGCAGTGTCAACAATGGTCCAGAGTAAAGTTTTTATGGGTTTAACTGCTTTGTTTAGTTGCTGCTTAGCTTGTCTTGAATTTTGCCACTTTAAGCCATAGCTGTCTTTTCAATGTCACCTGGCAATGATTTAGAGAATCTATTGAATTTCCATACATGTGACCCTGGATGTATATTAGTTTGTTTATTCATATGAACAGATTTAGAGAAATGTAGCATTACATCATTTGCTTGTCCCGGGGATCACCTGCAGTGAATGGGTGCCGTCAGAATGAGAGTCCAAACAGCTGATGAACACATTTCAATAATCCACAAGAAGTCCAACGACTCCAGTTTATCAGTTAATGACTTGTGCAGTGAAAAGCTGCATGTTTGTAAGAAACAAATCCTGTTTTGGTGGATTTTAATGAAAGAGGGCAACAGGGGATGGAGTTTTTCACTGAAGGAAGTGTTATTATGGATTATGGACTGGTATTTTGGCCAGAAGATTGTATCTTACAAACATGCGTATTTTCACTTCACAAGACATTAATTGATTAACTGGAGTTGTGTATTATTGTGGAAACAAACTCACTTACATTTCGGGTGGCCAAAAGGTAAATACATTTTCTGAAAATTATAATAATTGGGTGAAATATTCCTTTAATGGTATAGTTTTGTAATTCCTCCCAAATACGGATGAATATCATATGATCACATTTGTCACAACTAAGGATGCACTGATAATAAAATTCTGACTGGTAACTGATAAAAGGTAGATATTACAATTTTAAGTAAATGTTTTGAAATTTTAAATTAATCTATTTTTTAAATGTGAATTTTTTTTTTAAGTTTTACATTTGTATTTATTAGACATCACAACATTTTAATGTACATAAAAAATGGATATTATTATATTAAAGTGTTGTAAAGGTTATATTAAAGAAAATGCTGTAATGATTCACTCAACTGATGATTCGATTCGATTCACAATATTTCACGATTCGATTCAATTCAATTCAATTCAATTTTTTTTTTTACAAAATTATATTTAAGACAAATTATGAATTAAATATTTTATTATTGCTTGGCCCAAAATGTTGTACATTTCTTTGTGAAACTGAAATTTAACTATAATAATATACTGATATAGCACTTGCATATTATTGGCCTTTTGTTGGTTTTAATTGCTTCATTTGTCCTCATTTGTAAGTCGCTTTGGATAAAGGAGTCTGCTAAATGACAAAATTTAAATAGAATGTAAATGTAAATAACAAAACTAAATAGAAATTTTAAAACAAGCCCCAAATCAAATAAAAAAAGTAACACTAATAAAATAAATATCTTCATATAAACAAAATAAGGCTTTTGTATGTGCTCTTTTCATTTAAAATTAGAGGCCACCACTGCATTTTAATCATGATCCAAACAAAGATGCTGCATACCTGCTACATGAGCAGTTTAAATAATTAAATTTTGACATTTTGAAGCAAAAACGGAATGGTTTGACTTCAGTTTTATGAAACTATATGTAAAAATTCACTCAGATTTGACAATACAACACAGATTCACTCTCTGCCAGCATGCGCCATAAAACGTTTCCTTGGTTTCTGCTGTAAATGAAGCAGCGGTGCACTTATGAACTTAAATATGCATTATACAGAGGCAAGATGAAAAGAAAAAATACCATCAAACTTTTCAAAAGATGGTAAGTTCCCCTCAGACATGCATTCATATAAACTCCTACCCCTAAATTAATCATAATTTGTTTAGCATCTCAACCGATTTGAATCGTCACATTTTAATCGATTTTCAACCGGCTCATGGTTAATCATTACATCCCTAGATAGGGCAGATGAGCATCCATCCATCTTCTTCCGCTTATCCGGGGCCGGGTCGCGGGGGCAGCAGTCTAAGCAGAGAACCCCAGACTTCCCTCTCCCTAGACACTTCCTCCAGCTCTTCTGGGGGGACACCGAGGCGTTCCCAGGCCAGCCGGGAGACATAGTCTCTCCAGCGTGTCCTAGGTCTTCCCTGGGGTCTCCTTCCTTGGGACGCGCCCGGAACACCTTCCCGGGAAGGTGTCCAGGAGGCATCCGGAACAGATGCCCGAGCCACCTCAACTGACCCCTCTCGATGTGGAGGAGCAGCGGCTCTACTCTGAGCTCCTCCCGGGTGACTGAGCTTCTCACCCTATCTCTAAGGGATCGCCCAGCCACCCTGCGGAGAAAGCTCATTTCGGCCGCCTGTATCCGGGATCTTGTCCTTTTGGTCATTACCCAAAGCTCATGATCATAGGTGAGAGTAGGAACGTAGATTGACCGGTAAATCGAGAGCTTCGCCTTGCGGCTCAGCTCTTTCTTCACCACGACAGACCGGTACATCGACCGCATTACTGCAGAAGCTGCACCGATCCATCTGTCAATCTCCCGTTCCATCCTTCCCTCACTCGTGAACAAGACCCCAAGATACTTAAACTCCTCCACTTGAGGCAGGAACTCTCCACCAACCTGAAGTGGGCAAGCCACCCTTTTCCGACTGAGGACCATGGCCTCGGATTTGGAGGTGCTGATTCTCATCCCAGCTGCTTCACACTCGGCTGCATATCGTCCCAGTGCATGCTGAAGGTCCTGGCTTGATGAGGCCAACACGACAACATCATCCGCAAAGAGCAGAGATGAAATTGTGTTGTCACCAAACCTGACCCCCTCCGGCCCCTGGCTGCGCCTAGAAATTCTGTCCATAAAAATCATGAACAGAACCGGCGACAAAGGGCAGCCCTGCCGGAGTCCAACACTCACCGGGAACATGTCTGACTTACTGCTGGCAATACGAACCAAGCTCCTGCTCCGGTCGTACAGTGACCGGATAGCCCTTAGCAAAGGGCCCCGGACCCCATACTCCCGGAGCACCCTCCACAGGCCGCCGCGAGGGACACAGTCGAATGCCTTCTCCAAATCCACAAAGCACATGTGGACTGGTTGGGCAAACTCCCATGAACCCTCCAGCACCCTGTAGAGGGTATAGAGCTGGTCCAGTGTTCCACGGCCTGGACGAAAACCACACTGTTCCTCCTGAATCCGAGGTTCTACTAGAACCTCGGATTCAGATGAGCATGCAAAATTAAATATTCAACATCAACTGATGCTGATACATTTTTATAAAAATAAGGAATAACAACCACGGTACAAGATATCTCTACTAATGACATCCTGAATTAGTTATTGTTGGCCTTTTTGCTGCTTATTTTTATACAGGTAGGTTCTGTATAGATAAATAGGCATAATTTAAATTTCATTGCACACATGACCGCTAACCGATAGACCACAGCTCCAAATAGACTACCTAATTAAAATTAGTAGTTCCTCTTACATATCTTCATATTTGTAGAAAACACTACTGTTAGCATGGGTCAGCGGGCCAGCTCAGTCCACATCAAGTGGATTGGAACAACTACCCTACATGTCCATGTTACTGCATTCCAGCAGAGAGGACGTAGCCATGTGCTACTGTTTTAGCAGAGGGTTTCGTAGCATAATAATAGACAGGCTCTGAGAGGCCTGACATTTAGCAATGACTGTGACTAATGAGATAAATAGTTGCAGCAGCGTAAAGGTTGTAAATCAACCTGTCACCAGCATTAAAGAGATTTGTATTTGCCCCAACCTAGTTTCTTAACATTATTAGCAAATATTCACTTTCATTTTATTCCAATTCACACAAGCGGAATGGTTTCTACAAACAACCATTAAAAACTTTAGTTGATAAGATGTTTTAATGTTCTTGAAATAAGTCTATTATGCTCACCAAGGCTCAAGTAAAAATGTAATATTGTGAAATATTTTTACAATTTAAAATAATTGTTTCTGTTTTTATGCATTTTAAAAGTACTTTATTCCTCTAGACAAAGACAAAGCAAAGTCATTACTCCAGTCTTCAGTGTCACGTGATCCTTCAGAAATCATTCTAATGCTGATTTGGTGCTCAAGATACATTTCTTATTATATAAAAAAATTATAATGATAAAGTAAAAAAAAAATATATATATATATATATATATAGAAATATAGAAATATAGAAATAGGAAATCCATCAATACAGGAATGAAAACTCTGACTGTCAAGCCATTTCATGGGTCTTAAGGATGCAAGTGTCTAAAAATGGCCTTATTTTCAATCTGAAGGTCCAGAAAAGAGCGTTACAAGTGTACCTGAAGCAATTGTGGCAAAGAGGGTAGTTAACCTGGAAATACACTGGCCGCCTCAGAGAGCAGCCTAGCCTTCACAGGAGAGTGAGGACCAAATAGAGTGTGAAGGGAAGGAGGAATGAGGAGCAGAGGAAGAAAGCATGACTGTCAGACAGGGCATGGTTAGTTAGACAATGTCTGTACATACAGGAAAAGAAATCAAGCTCCAAGGCCAGTATGCAGTAGTTGAGATGAGGGCCTCTTTTGGAGCTGAGCTGGAGGACTCAAAGATAGATGCCCTGTTTTCTCTGGAGGATTTAGATTGTGTGTTCTGGCCAGCTTTCTCGCTGCAATCAGCCTGCTGGGAGGGAAAAACAACATCATCTTTTTCATAGTCCATGTTTATTGTTTAAACTTCAGCATATACAATATGTGAGATGACAAAAAGCAGTTATAGGAAAAGAGATGGGAGGTTTGTCTTCTTTAAGGATGGGTAACATCAAGTTTGTAGTGAGAAGCCAAAAGCTCTTGACATGCTAGTGGGGTTTCTCTTGCTATATCTCCAAATGAATCCTTTAAGCAAGAAAGTTGAAGTTTTCCTGTTTTGCAATGACTTCAGTGAGCATAATAACTAGAAAACAGGCTGTGCTCTTTTGTCATCACCAAGGTGCAAGGAACTACTCGCACACAGTTATTTTTCCTACAGCTTGACAGCTCACGCCATAAACATTTCGCAAACAACCTGCCATTTACAAATCACTTAGTGGCTAACAGATAAAAACCCGCCGCCAGAGTTTGTGCATGTCATATTCTTCTAATCAAAGCCCACAGGTCAGAAAGAAAATAGGAGAGTACAAAGCTTGTGCTGCTGTTTACCACTAAACATCGATTTAAAAAGAGCTGGCTCTTCTCCCAGCCTATCTCTCAAATGGCATTAATGGCCTATCTCTCTCTTTTATTGTTTTCCAGGAATCTCCTCAGGGATGGTCTGCACGTTACATCAGCACACATTCCTCAGTCCTGCATGCCACCCCGAAACAATAACTCAAGCAAATTAGCATATCAAGAGAGCTGTGTGTAGCCAGGAAATTTGGGTCATGTTTCATGGGACCGTGCACATTCTGTGTTTTTTACAGTCCCACCTTTTGTACTCACATTTCTGGCCCTCAAATGCCAGATTAAATCGAGATCGCTTTTATAAACGTGCAGAATGCTTTGGCTTATGTTTGTACTCCATTGTAACACGGGTTTGAGGAAATGTTCCCATGGACATAGAGGCTAAAAATATCATTAGTCATTGGTTCACTGGATAGATTTCCTCTCATAAGCTAATTTGGACAGCTAATGTCCTATTTGCATTAGGCTTATTTTTCTCATCTGATGCTCTTCTGGCAGGTGCCAGAGGAGATAATCACATCTCTATCAGTTTCTGTCAAATAAACAACATCTGATGTCACCTAAAAGTCCTAAGATGTCAGAATAGACAAAGTTTTTTGGAATAGCTCACCCAGAAATGAAAATTTGCTGAAAATGTACTCTGGCCTTCCAAGATGTAGTTGAGTTTGTTTCTTTAGCAGAACAGATTTGGTGAAATCAAGCATTACATCACTCGCTCACCAATGGATTCTCTCCAGTGAATGGGTGCCATCAGAATGAGAGTCTAAACAGCTGATGAAAACAATACAAGTAATTCACATGAATCCAGTCCATCAATTAAGTGAAAAGCTGCATGTTTGCGAGAAACATATACATCAAGATGTTTTTTACTTTAAACTGTGTCCTCTTTCCATAATGTTGTTTGAAAAGTTCATCTAGTCTGAATCAGGCAAGAAATATGCACCATAACATCAGGCACCGTTTACAAGTGAAAATAGTCCAAAACAGTTCCAAACAATTATGTTGGTGGATTGTAATGTGGATTTTTTTCAACTGGAGGAAGTCTCTTTGGCCAGAAATGACAGTTTAAAGGTAAAATATCTTATTGATGGATTTGTTTCTTACAAACTCACAGCTTTTTGCTTCACAAGCATTAATTAATAGTCTGTAATCATGTGGATTACTTGTAAATTATTGTGATATTTTTTAGCATCTTTTTAAACTCTCATTCTGATAGCACCCTTTCACTGCAGAGGATCCATTGGTGAGCAAATGAAGTAACCAATTTCTCCAAATCTGTTCCTAGGTAGAAACAACCGCATCTACATCTTGGATGCCCTGAGGGTAAGCAAACTGTCAGCAAATTCAAAATTTTGGGTGAACAATTCCTTTAAAGTCTTCCCATCACAGCTTGTCCCCATGTGACCTTGCTTGGCATTGTGGGTACTGTAGGAAAAGTCTCTTTAGGTAAAGTGGGCTGGAAACAAGCAGGTGTTTTGCTTTGTTGCAACTTGGCAATGCATTTGAGAGAATTCTGCAGTTTAAACATCTTCCTGTTTGTTATTTTTTTCCATCAAACTTTGTTGAAAGGTGCTGTGCAATTATCCACTGACCAGCTCAATACAAAAAGCTTTTACAGTTCATTCAGACGTCCCCTTTTTCTTAAATTAGGCAGCTAATTATAAACCGAGCAAGCGTATTAACTGATGTGGGTCACTACAAAGAGCCAGTCCAAGTAATTACAAGAAGCAAAATACACACCAGTGAAAGGAGCATGACAGAAAACATGCGCTGACTCACTCTGGCTTTCAAGTAAACATTTTGTGTCTCAGTTTTGGGCAGGAATTCTTTTGCCTGGGAAAAACATATGTTGGTATGAGAGGAGCTTTAATTTTTCACATGCCCTAGTTTCTGCTGCACTCTGGGGAAGACAGACCCACTGAACACAGACAGAACTGGGGATTGGTGTCTATCCAAAAGTGCTTACAGCAAGGAAACAACTATCAGACCAAATTTTTCACAGACAATGTCACACAGATAAAGCTCAGTGAACCGGGTCTCAGTGGTAACCATGACATTCGTGTTTAACAAACACATGTATCTAACCTGTACTATAGTTGCCATTTACTGTCTACTTACAATTCATTATAGGCTCAAATCTACATAATAACTTCTTGAGAATTTTTCAAATAAAATGTGCATATTTTGACGCCACACCATATGCAAGTCAAGAAAAAAAGCCCAATGTAAAAGCCCAATTTTACCCATCCATGTATGTATTCATTCATTCATTCATTTATGCATTTTTTTTCTACTAATATTATACCGAAGTACTTTTACACCAAATGCTAAATGTATTTGTTGGAGGAAAAAATAAAGAAATTAATAAAATTATTTATTTATTTATATTTTTTATTTATTTTTTGTTAATGGCATTCCAGTGACCAGTCGTTTCTTACTTGTAGATCTGTTAAAATGAATTAGACTGTAATTTTCAATTAAGGTTAATTTAAAAAAAAATAGAAAGAAAGAGAAAGAAAGAAAAATAAATGTGTTGTGTCATTTTATAAAATGATCAATTCACTTTTGATGTGTATACTTAATGTTTGAGGCTTAAAAATTACACACCACCAAATAGAATTGCACTGAGTAATAACAGTGAAGCAATAACTGTTTTCAGACAGGTTTCTCAAACACTTCAACAGACAAATATGAGCTTCAGCAGTGTTTCTGGGTCACAGAGCTACATTGTTTAGACTTTTATTGAGAATCAACCTAAAAATTTCTTACTTACTGTCCCTGCATATTAAACTGCGATAAGTTTTTAATATTGAAAAAAATTATATCATCCTTTATTCCTATGCTGAACACCCACATAAGTGTTTAAATATTTGCATGCTTGCAATTTTTGCTTATTTGGTTGGTAACTAAATGGGTTTGCTTTATTGGACCCAGGAAGACTTTTGGATCCAAATTAATGGTAATTACTGGTAATTACTTTTTATGAGAATCTTCTTAATGAGCAGATTTCCAGGAACAAGTGGCTCTCATAAAAGAGCTGGACAGCTGTATATCTGTGGCAGCCTCGAGTTTGGCCACAGTGGTTCTTTGATGTGCTCTATGCTGCCTCTGCTTTTTTCTTAAACACCATCAGGAGGGTGTAAATGAAGTGCTGTAGTATGTGGCACCTGAATCCTGGTGATCCAGTTCTTAAGTCATTATTAAACTCTTCTACCTCTCTGACCTGTATAACAGCTCATTCTCTCTTGTTGTCTCTACCCCCCTCTCTGTGTTACCAGCTGGGTTAATTAAGTGAGTAATTCAGCTTGGAGTTCCTATGGGCTTTCAGAGCAGGTAGGGGAAATTGACTTGAGACTTTTATTTCAAGAAACCTGGCAAAAGCCACGTGCATCAATAACAGCCTGAAGCCTCTTGGCAAGCAGCTTTTACATCCCACAAACAAGAGCAGCTTTGCAGCCCTTTATGACCAGAGTTTAAGGTTTTCATGTGCTTACCAGCGATTTTTTTTTTTACTCATGTTGAGTTCTCAGCATAATCAAAAATGTTGATGAAAGCATTTGTAGAGGATAGATCGATGAGTTTTTAGATTTGTGTTTTTTACACTTTAAAACCTATTACAATTAATTTTAGTTAAACTAGTAGTTTAACTAAAATTAATTGTAATAGGTTAGCAGTATGCAGTAGCATATAACCTTCATCAGAAATTAAGACAATGAGAAATGTAAGTGGTTTTATGTGACATGTGACTAAAAACATCAGATAAACATCATATAAAAAGCAGTTTTACATGCATTCTAAATCATGAATACTGTATCTTCTAAATGTTTACATGACATCTGACAGGAAACATCTTAGAGACGTATTACAGATGATAAAACACTATAAAAAAATACACCATGCAGATGTAAATGCAGACATCAAATTGATGTTTCTGTGATGTATGTGTGTTATCAGGAAACCCTTTTGTTGTATGTACGTATGTATTTATTATGTTTTGTTATTTCGGGGAGAAAAAACAAAAAAACTTGGGACCAGATGTGGGCCAAAGTCCGTTTCAAGAAAAGTCTCTTCACTCGGCAGCCATATTTGCAACACCTAATATGGGTATGGGTTAATGAATGCCTGCTGAACTCACAATTAAATTAAATATTATCAGTGTTATCAGTCACTAAAGTCAACATAGTGTTTACCAGCATATATATATATACATATATATAGAGAGAGAGAGAGAGAGAGAGAGAGAGAGAGAGAGAGAGAGAGAGATTTTCTTTATTTATTAATTTTTGCTGCAAACAAGGACTTAAGGACTTCATCTAAAAACCTTCATCTAAAACTGTTCATTTCTATCCAGGGCAAACAAACCAACTAACTTTAATGACCTCCTAAACATTTATTATGAGAGAGCACCGTTTAAGGGAGCATGTTTGATTTCTACTCCAATTAACTTGGCTGCAAAGCTATTTATGTGTGCTATTTAATACAATATGGAAAAAAAAAATACAGATGTATTTTCTATTTTTTCAGAACAGAAAAGCTAATTGAACAAATGTTTTGAACACATTTGAGCTCCTTA
This sequence comes from Carassius carassius, assembly GCF_963082965.1. Taxonomy (NCBI): domain Eukaryota; kingdom Metazoa; phylum Chordata; class Actinopteri; order Cypriniformes; family Cyprinidae; genus Carassius; species Carassius carassius. The sequence continues at coordinate 29,113,994 of NC_081767.1, read as the reverse complement.
AAAATCTAGTGAAGTTGGTTAGTGTTACTACTTTTAGTTCTATTCGGAAATGCAGATCATTTCTATGCTAAACCTTATTGGTTTTTAAGAATGTTTTTGATATTGAAATTTTTTTTGTAAGTTACATTATTTATTTGCATTGTGCTAGTCTTTTTCCACAAAATTTCATATTTGCATTGTAACAGTTGCTCCTGTCACATCCATTTTCCTGCCTCGCTGTTCTCCAGCGCAGGAGAAGGTCACGGGAGGCACGTGCAGATGCTGTGCAGGTCCCACAAGAGAGCGGTGTTCTCTAGATGCTGCTGCCTGTTCGGCAAGCAGCAGTCAAGCGTGTCTAACAGGAACAGGGACTTGACGCTGTGACATAGCCCACTTTATTCAGAGTATGCATTCACAAGAGAGAGAAAACGTAGCTGATCAGCTCTAAAAGGACAGGTGTTCTGCAATGATGCACGAGAGACTTTGATTGTTGGGTGAATTGGTGTGACAGGTGTTCCCACTGTAACGTCTAAATATGCACCAAAATAAAGCTGGTGAGAAAAGTTAATAAGGGAGTTCTCACATAAAAATGATTATATTATCATCATTTACTGTCTCTCATTATGTGCCTGTATGATTTTTCAAATCAGAACATTTTTATGCAACAGTTATTGACTGATGAATAGATGAAAAAGATCCAAATCACTTTGGTGAATCAAAAACAACAGTACTAAAGTCAGAATTGTGAAATAGAAACTCGCAATTGCAAGAAAAGAAGCAGAATTGGAAGATAAAAAGTCACAATTGCCTTTAAATTTGTTTTATTTCATGGCAAAAACCAGAAAGACAGAATTGCAAGGTGTAAACTCAAAATTCATAGCCAATTTTTTTAATTGTGATATATAATAACAAAATTGCTAGATGTAAAAAAAAAATAAAAATAAAAAAATCACAGTTCAGACTATTATTACTCAGAATTGCGAGTTTATATCTTGCAATTTTGAGTATATATCTCTCAATTCAGAGTTTATACCTCGCAATACTTTTATATGTATGGTAGTTCTGTTATATATTACATATATTTAATTCTGTTATATCTCGCAATTTATATCTCAATTCATTTTATTGTTAACATCACAATTCTAAAGAAGAACAGAATTTCAAGACAAACTCAGAATTATGAAATAAAAAGTTGCTATTAATAAAAAAAAAAAAAAAATCTCCAATCACAGAAACAGGCTTACATAAATAATTGTGCGATGTAAAACAGGACTTTGTTTCAAAACTCACAACAGTGGTGGCCAGATGCAGCAGTGAATTGCAAGTCTCTGATGATTAAAATCTGGATCAGCTGGATGAGGAATATTTCATATGTGAGGAAGATTCTGTATTCTGTGTGTGTCGGTTAGCTGTTAGCCTCTAGAGCTTTGAGGTGATACACAGAAGCCTTTGATGCTTGAGATCTAGCTCCCGAAAGGGATCTTCAATCTGTCTCTCTGATGTTCACCAGCTTCAGTAGCTCCTGATAAAGGTTCTTTGGCTGGAAATCCATAAAGCATTATGCTCAAGTGATGGAAATTCCTCTCATTGCCCAATTACCATTTACTGATACGGTATTTTTGCCATGTCTTCAGTATTTCAGTGAATTTCTTCTCTTAATTAGGTCAGTATCTGCACTTTCGACATACTGCACAAATACTCTGAATGTGTACTCAGATGGAAATGTGACCCTGAGATAGAACATACTTACGTTTTTTGTTTTGTTTTTCTCACTGGAAACTATGATTCACTTTTTCATGGTCTCATATATAAATTTAAATGATTACAACACTGATAATAATCCATCTTAAGAAATGTTTCTTAAACACCAAATCAACCCATTAGTATGATTTCTGAAAGATCACATAACACTGAAGACTGGAGTTATGGCTGCTGAAAAGTCAGTTTTGCATCACAGGAATAAATAATATTGTAAAATATATTAAAATAGAAGACACTTATTTTAAACTGTATTACTATTTCACAATATTACTGTTTTTACTGTACTTCTTATCAAACAAATGCAGCCTTGATCATTAGTGACTTCATTCAGAAAAATTGAAACATTTTACCAACAGTAAATTTACAATATCAAAAAGAAGGGATCTCTATGTAAAACTTTAAGACCATGAAACTGTTCATAATCACTGAGCAATCTTGCAATCCAGGCTTGATATTATTTATGTAGTTATATATATATTAAAAAATGTCAAATAGCTCACTTCTGCTTGGATGTATTTTGAAATGTAAACTGTAATGAGAGATATAAAGATTAAAGTCCCTGTTTTAACATCACCAAAAGTGTAATTTTTCATGGCACAAATAAAACCATAATTTAGTAAGAGTTTCCCTATTAATTGTCTATCCGACAAATAGTGCAATATGCTTAAATAGTACAAGCAAACAATTTTGTGGGCAGTCATGAGTAAGATTAACAAATCAGCTGTCAAAACTGCATCGACAAAACATTTCCATTTTCACCAGACACATTCATCTTGTGAATGGCCAAAGCACTTAGCTTGCAAAACAAGATTCAGCTCTGAAAATGATTGTTTTGTATTCTCTGCTGGTAATGATGCCTTGTTTTGTTGAATTAGCGATCAGTCTGCAATGTCACTGATGAATTAAAGCCGTTGGGAGGCCAAATTTCTTTAATATACCAGTTCTATTTTGTTGAGCTGAAAGTTAATGAAAGCAGCCTAAGGAAATCACAAGGTCTGCACTTTTGATTGAATATATCTGTGAACATTTAGTTTTTTGTGTTTCAATCTTTGTTGACAATGCAGTGTTACTGATAATTCAATAACTGGCCTGTTGCTGATTACATAGCATGCTCTGTGTCTACACTGCAATGGATAGTTCACCCAAAAATGGAATTTGATGAAAATGTAGATGAGCTTGTTTCTTCATTGCAAAAGATTTGGAGAAATTTAGCATTACAACACTTGCTCACCAATAGATCTTCTGCAGTAAATGAGTGCCGTGAGAAATGTTTTGGACTGATTTCTCTGTACTTGATCTGTGCATATTTCTCTCCTGATTCAGATAAAATGACTTTTTCTCTGGAGAAAGCAATGTTACGGATAAAGAAAAAAAATTCTTAATTATGGATTTGTTTATTACACACTTGTGACTTTTAATGTCATAAGACATCCATTGGTTGCCTTGAGTCATTTGGATTATTGTGATGATTTTATCAGCTGTTTGGACTCTCATTCCGAAGGCACCCATTCACTGCAGAGGATCCATTAGTGATGCTAAATTTCTCCAAATCTGTTCTGATGATTAAACAAACTCATCTACATCTTGGATGGCCTGAGAGCAAGTTTATTTTAAACAGAGTTTCATTTTCTAACTGTAGTGTTACACAGTTTTACCAACTAACACCATCACTTTACCTTGCTAGTGCCACTTACTTTTTTGTAAGGCTAAGCTATTTCAACTGAGAAAACCTTATATATAGTCCATTATGCACCACAGGTGTTGACATAAATATCCTCAAGCACTTACTGTGTGGAGTGCTACATGCTTGGCAAGACAAAAGCTCCAAGCTGTGCTGAAAGTTATCAATTTGGGTAATCTACCATTTCTCTCACTCTCTGTCAGTGGACAATTACAATATTTATGAGTACAGGCTGAGATATAGAACGACGATTTATTCTACTATCTTCGTCCTCTCTTTAGGAAGTTTATTTTAATGAAAGTGCGGCAGAAAATCAGTCAAGCATTTGTCAGTGTAATTGTACAACACAATGACATGAATAAATATGAGCTGACAACGCTGGTTTAAATACGTCTACAGAACAGGGGATTAGCCGAAGTCCTCTTTTCTTTATTTTCGTCTACTTTTCCTTTCTTTCACCCATAAACCATCACTTAATTGACAGGAAATAAATCATTAATTGCTTTGACCTTTGCAAAGAATTATAAAAACAGTGCGAGCAGGTTAGTTATTAGGATGCTGAGAATAGCTTTAGGTGTTATTGTAACACTCTTCCCCATGAATGACCTAATTGAGTGTGACTCAGATGGTTATCAGATATGATTGTGTTAAAGCTGATTTAAATCATCAAAACATGTCCAGACATTTTATGATATATTTAAATTGTCTAAGACAAGAATAACAATAATTTTGATGGCTGGGTCATTCTTGTTATGCAGTACATTCAAATTTTCCTATTATATACACTACCGTTTAAAAGTTTGAGTTCAGTACAATTTATATATATGTGTGTGTGTGTGTGTGTGTGTGTGTGTGTGTGTGTGTGTGTGTGTGTGTGTTTTGAAGGAAGAAGTATTTTATGCTCATCAAGGCTGCATTTATTTAATCAAAAGTAATCAAGAGTAATAATGTGAAATATTATAACAAATTAAATTAACTGTTTACTATTTAAATATATTTTAAAATGGAATTTATTCCTGTGATGCAAAGCTGAATTTTCAGCAGAAAAAATTTTCGTGGAAAATGGCTGTTCTGCTTTTTTTATTTTTTATTTTTTATTATTATTATTATACTTTTTAACTTTCAAGGATTCAGAGAATCCTGAAAAAGTACTCCTCATTTGTAAGTCACTTTGGATAAAAGTGTCTGCTAAACGAATGTACAATAAAAGCATTTATGTTAAATAGGATTTTTTTATTTTTATTTTGATCAATTAAATGTGTCCTGGCTGAATAAAAATCTTGAATTAATTCTTGCTCACCCTAAACTTTTAGTTAACATATTGAATAAAATATAAAATTACAGGATGAAAATCAAATTAGTTATTTTTTCTTTTTATCACAATATCACAACTAAGTGATAAATTATTAATTGGCCATTTGTTTAAAAGTATTCAAGGTGTGTTTTCATAATTTTTTCTCCCTCTCTCACTCTAACAAAATGTTAAATTATTTAGGAGACAAAATATTTTAAATGCCATTTAATTTCACTTGTGTCTTCATATTACTTTCATCTCTCCAGTCTTTTGTGATGTCTTTAAAAAACTATTTAGAATTATCATTCTCCAAGAAGTGACCATATTTGGCAGGAAAACAGCAGCACAGACATATGTCACTGTTAGCAGTGCATTTAATGAATACTGTGAGATGATTGTTTGAAGAACATGACTAATTAATTTTAAGCCAATTATCATTGTAGTCACACACAGTACTTACAATGTTTGTACTGAGATGTCATGTGGAGCAGCTCACCAGTTAAACAGAAATCTTGGTTAGACCACAACGTGGTCTCAGTACCTTTAATCAGGAAATAAAATGATGCCAGTTGATCCAAAGGAGCCAACAGGGCAAGTGATCAATGGATGAGGCCATATGTCTGAAACATCAAAGTGTTAGCTGAAGTGTGTGTTCTCTCTGCACATTGTCAAAACAAATTGACTGTTGGAGGAAGCCAGCTTGTGTAGTGCTGATTAGCCTGACGTTCACAGGCGAGATTCTGCATGGCCCTCAGTCAACATTTGCCATGGTGTTTGCTTTAGTTTAACCCCTCATCCTCCATGACTGCCTGCCACAACGCTCGACTTGAATTAGCTTTCAGAAAGTTCAAGCTCAAAGCACAGCTGTGGCAAAAAAAACGGATCTGCTCTATTTAGCTGTAGGCTACATGTCATATCATAAAAACAAAGGAGAACAACTCTGGGTGCTAATTAGGCAACCTTTGAACTTTTTGTGTTGATCAGGTCATATTATAAACCTCATCAGCTTGAGTGATAGGCATAAGGCATTAGGTGATAAGGCATTTGGCCAGTTAGAAGTCAAGAAAGCAGACACTAGCTATAGAACGGAATGCCTTTATTGTCAATGTGTACTTGTATTCATCAAAATATAATATAGTATAGCTTACTGACTAGCATGTTTATTCAGTTAATTGCTGATGGATTTTGCTTTGTCTTAAAATCATAGTTGTAAAAGGAAAGCTGCGTGTCTTATTGGATTAATGCAAAATATAATATTACAGTATATTAAATATGTACCGTATTTTTCGGACTATAAAGCCCTATTCGGACGGGATTAGTTTTACGGGGGTAGATGGAGTAATATAACTTTACCACAGGACGTCTGTAATATTGATGTCCTATTCGGACTGGATTAGAAAGTCTCAGTAAAACAGTCAGAAGTGGGAGGGGTAACACGATTACGCAGCGCAGTCACCTCCCTCGTTTCAAACACGCACCTACACTTGTGTGCGCTGCTTTGGTTGCCAGATCCGCGTAACCAAACCAGCCCAATGGTCATTAAAAACTACAACCCAAATTCCGGAAAAGTTGGGACGTTTTTTAAATTTTAATAAAATGAAAACTAAAAGACTTTCAAATCACATGAGCCAATATTTAATTCACAATAGAACATAGATAACGTAGCAAATGTTTAAACTGAGAAATTTTACACTTTTATCCACTTAATGGCCACCCACAGCCCAAATACCAACAAATAATGAGCGAAATCCTTCCATCTTTAATCGACTGAAAAAATAAAGTCACAAAAAGTCGTTTTAAAGTAGCCCAATTATTAACTCCGCCAGAAGGCCGCGGACCTGGCAACACACAGTCGCGTGCGACATTGATTTCTCCGTCAGTTTTGTGTTCTCAGCAAAATTTTTCTAATGTTAATACTACGCTGCAATGCATACACATTCAATCAATGTAAATGAATACACCAAAAATTACAGTAAATTGTTAAAATTTAAACTTGCACGTGCCTAGCGACGCCCCTGATGGTGGTGTCTGATTTTTTTTAAGTTTGACTATATATATATATATATATAACACACACACGTACCTTATACATTATATAATAATAATAATAATAGATATATATATATTATATAATATTAATAAAGATATATAAACAAAGATTTGGGTCCAGTTAAATGATTTATTAATGCAATTCATTACATTCTGATGACTGGATTCTGTTGGTAATTGGAAATTAACTTAATACAAACAGAAGTTCCGTGCTTCTGAGAACTGCTTGTGACCTTTTCTTTAATGGTCTGTGTCGTCGTATGCAGGATAAACTTGAGGTTCGCCATTGATTTGTTCCACCGCCTAGAAAGCAAGTGAATGCTTCTTCAAGCGCTTCCATATTTAAAAAAACGCGCAAAATTACAGGCAATGATGAAATACTACCGTGTATTTTTTCAGATGGTCTATTCACACGGGACTAGTATTACCTGAGGTTATTTCTCCGGACCTTTTTACAGAAGGTAAAAGTCGCCGTAATCTTTACTGACATTGTCCGTAATGATTACTGACATGGAGCATTCGGACGGGACTAAAATCACCGAGAAGCTCTGATAAAAATTGCTTTACCCCACGTCCCTATGTTAAACTAATCCTGTCCGAATAGGGCTTATGTCACACCTAAGTATAAGTCGCATCAGTCCAAAAATACGTCATGACGAGGAAAAAAACATATATAAGTCAACTGGACTATAAGTCGCATTTATTTAGAACCAAGAACCAAGAGAAAACATTACCGTCTACAGCCGCGAGAGGGCGCTCTATACTGTTCAGCTGTTCAGTGGTAGACTACAGGAGCAATGAGCAGCATAGAGCGCCCTCTCTTGGCTGTAGACGGTAATGTTTTCACTTGGTTCATGTCTCTCGGTTCATTTCAAATTCATTTTGATAAATAAGTGTCACGGTTGGTAAACCGTGATCTCGGGGTGTTTACACTTTGTGGTGAATTCTGTGTGTTCTGCGTCTGCACTGATTAGTTGTGGGCGTCTCCGTTAATTGTATCAGCAACAGCTGCCACTCATTACTCATCCACTATATAATGGCTTGTCTCACGTCTTGTGTTTGTGAGATCGTTGTCTAATGTTCGACGTGGTTCCGCTGTTCGTTTGGCTCTCAGTGTTGTTTTGCGTTTGGATGTCTGTATTTTCCCTAGAACCTCATCCACTCTCCGCACGTTCACTCAGCCACGGACACTTACCTTCGGCTCTGTTCACCGCAGTTCCTGTGCTGCCTACACGCGACGTCATCCGGATTACTCACCTTCTCTCCGCCCTCAACTGGATTCCTCACCTCTTCACCATCACCACGGATTATCGTTGTCTCATCGTCCCTGTTTGTTTGTGTACTCAGATTCATATCATCTCATTAAACTTGTTAACTCGCATTTGCTTCCAGACTGTCCTTTCACCCACCGTCACAATAAGTCGCACCTGACTATAAGTCGCAGGACCAGCCAAACTATGAAAAAAAGTGTGACTTATAGTCCGGAAAATACGGTTAGTAAAGATTCTGTATATCTAAGCTTGTGCATGAGCTGCAACTGTGTAAGTCTCAGACATTTACTTGAATGACTGCTCTTACTGAATGTGACTCTTCATCTGAACATCATCATTACAGAGTTCATCATCATCACAGAGTTTTGAGGTTATAGCAAAATTTATCTTGTCACTAGTTAATAGTGATTTTTGAATAAGCCAGTTTCCAAAACAGAGTTAGAAAGGTAATTGAGACCTTTTTTCTCACAATTCTGAGAAAACAAAAAGTCAATATTTTGACCTTATTTACATGTCAATTTCAAGTTTATATATCTCGCTATATTCTATATCTCTCTCTTTTACAAAGCTTTAGTTATCTCAATTCTAAGATTTCATCTCTTAAGGTTTTATTTTTTTATTATTGTAAGGTAATCACGATTTTTTTGCAAAATCAACTTATATTGTGCAATTCTGTTTTTATATCTTCCATTTTATCTGAATTATAAGAAAAAACTTTTTGTGAGATAAAAAGAAACAGACTTCCATAGATTTTGTTTGTATTTATCTATATATTTTTATTTATTTGGGGATAGACACATTCAACTTAATTTATATTGTAAGGTCCGCCCACTGGTCCAATGACGGTAGCCAATGATCCGGCAGAAGGATTCTTGCGCGTTGCTGTCTTTCCTTTTATACAATGCAATGATATCAGATTAAATACATTTTTCTTATATGTTTACCTCTTTTATTCATCTGACTCCAAAAATGAAAAGGGTTAGAAGAGATGTTTGATATATATTAAATTTAAGTGTATATTTGACAATCCTGTTTGACTTTCACATTTATTTCCACTCGTTCATTAGGAATCTATGTCGCTCAGGGTGCCCCACGACGGCCGTTCTTCACGTGTGCCCCACGAACACAAACTCGCCAGTCTCAACAGTAGTCAGAGGTTATGACTAATACTATTTAATAGGTTACCCATACTTACCATATTTTAAATAGTATTTCCGTTTAGTCCCCCTCAGCTACCCATGTACAACTTAGTTAAAGCTCAAAACAATAATCAGCGGTTCTGCTAGCACGTTCTGTCTAACCCCCGACAGTTATATAACTATGTACATCTTAATTAAAGCTGAGACAATAACCAGTGGTTATGACCAGTACTTTTACTAGAAAATGGAGTCAGATTTGAGTTTAACCTAAATTGAATAACTCTACGCGCTGAAAGACCCGCAGGAAACCATCCAGCACCGGATACCTTCCTTGGGCCGTGTGCGTGGACCTTACAATATCATTATAAATTGTTTAAGAAGTGAAAAGTTAAAGGTGCTGTATGTAAGGTTTTGACTCTATTAAAACATAAAAATAGCATAATATGTTTGCAGATATTTAAGAAACATGCAAAGTTAGCATACTTGTTTATCTGAAAAATAATGCTACAGTCAGTTATTCTCCTTTGAAAATGTGCGTTCTGGGCCGGAGTGTCGGTCTTTGTGTTTTTTTTTTTTTATGAAACCCGCCACTGCCAATTTTTCCACTTGTATTTCGGCATCACAGGTTGCCAGTTAGGGTAGAAAACTACATAACATGGATACTGGCACAAATGGCAATATAGTCCGTATCTCATATTTCTTTAATGTCTCTGTGTTACACATTGTGTCACGTGCATGGAAATTTGCATGGAAATGATTTGCAGATGAGGTTATGCATAGTAAAACTAGGTGTTGTAAGCTTCATATATGGTGATTATGGGGAGATTTTTGCGCAGGTTCTGGCGTACGCATGGTTTTATAAAATCCGAAAACTTTTGTGATTATGCGAAATCTAGCTTTTGTGCCCAAGTACACTTTTAGCATGTAATCTACGGAGAGTTTATAAATGAGACCCCTGGACTTGTACGTTTTACAAGAATTTCGCTATTTCGGTCTTTCTACTTCAAACTTCACATTTAATTCAAAGTGTTGCTTTTTTGTAATTATTTGTGAAATTTATAGCAATTTCTGAGTCAACCTATTTTTTCAGTGTGTATAGAGAGAAACACTAGGCATCATATTTTGATTTACCACATTTTGTGAGATCATACAGTAAAAACTGTCAGGATGTCTTTTGGCTATCTGTCTTATATAGTATGCGTCTCTTATGGGATTACACTGGCCAAATGCAGCGGGTTCATAAGGGTTGAGTTTCAGAAAGCGCTGAACAACTGGACAGGCAAAACTCCAGAAGTGAGAATAATATAATGTTTACTCACTGGCACCATCATTCTCCATCATTCAATTTTTATTTGCTTTGTTTTGTGCAATTCTATAGAGGAGCTGACTGGCGTGACAGGTGGTGGAAATGGATATCGGTATGATCGGTGTCTTTGTGTCAGAGTTTCTGATTGATTTTCTGTGCGGATGTCAAAACTCTTTTTTATCTCTCTGGCCTGATTTGCAGTAGTCAGCTTTAATACAGGGCAGACTGTCCAGACTGATACAGTCCATAATAGTGCATTTGCATTAGAAAATAACTTGGCCCCAAGGAGATTACAAAAGAACTGGGAAGCATTACTTCTGGCCCATGTGTATCTGAATACTAGTGTTTGTGAGAACAACATATCTAACAGAAGCCAAAGTCTGCTTGCAGAGAGTCATTTGTGCTTTGTAAATCACTGATATTCTGATTCAGACTAGCCCCATTGCTTTTGTAAAATTAGTTAGACTAAAGATGAATGAGATATTGTTGCTGTTTTCTATGCAGTTATAATAAATGTGGACTGACGTTTTCTAACTTCAAGACCGATTTCAGATCAGTACAATCCTGTGAATGAATTCAGACCAGTTTTTGTGACTTGAAACAACAAATTATTTTCTTTTATTTTTGTTGTTTTATTTTCTTTATTTTCTTTTTAATGTTTTAACAACAGGAGGTTGAGTTAATAATGACAGAATTGTTCTTGTAAATATTACAATACAATTAATTATTATTATTGTAATTATTATTTAGCAATGTGAGGTTATTAGCAATGACCTTTTTTAAAATAATAATACAAATTGCAAAAAATCATTATTTATTAAATGTATTTATGTCATTAAAAATAGAACAATTGTATTAATATGATGTATTATTATTATTATTATTATTAAACATGAGGTTGAGTTAATAATGACAACATTTTTAAATAATAATGTAAATTCTGAAAAATCATTATGTATTGAATTTATTCATTTCCTTAAAAAAGAACAACACTAAAAAACAACAACACTTTATTGATTTTTAAAAGCTTATGGAACATAAAACATGGAACTGTGCATCTGATGTCATTACATTACAGAGCATCTTAAAGAACATGACAGATTTTACTGCTTACAACTGTACGAGGTGAGACAGTTAAATGTTCCTATTACATCAGATTGATCTGCAATAAAACAATGAAGCATGAAACATTTAGAACTAAAATTTCTTATTCATGAGGCTAAACCCTGTCGGATGAAAAGTAATCACTAAAAGATCAAATGAATCTCACTGATATAACAGTACAGTTTTTTTAGTGTGCATTGGCAATAGAGAAGAAAGGTGACCTAAAGCTGTTTATTATTATTCTCCTGAGACAGAAACAACCTAAAGTTCATTAAGAGTCTGCGACAGGCACTTGAGCCAGGAAACACTGTAGTGCTGCTGAGTTCACCATCAGCTGCATTAAAATGCAAGAGCAGCAGTGCATCACTGGACCTCATAGATGGATAAATCAACTAATATAAACAAGTGCAATGTATGCACTCTGCTACAAAAAAATGCCCACGTTGCATGAACAACTTTCATGCTCAGAGGAAATCTAGCTTTCTCTCTATTCACTCTCTCTTTTTCTTTTGTTCACTATTTCATCTTTTTACCACATGCCCAACATATATCAGTTTTATTATTATTCTTTTTTTAACCACTGATCAAGTGATTCTTTTATGTTCCTAATTGTATTAATAGTATAACTGCATGTGGATAAATTCCCCCGTAAACCTCTGTCAACACAATCTTTTGCTTAAGTGAAGCAGCTACAGCATGTTGGGCTGATGCAAGTTCCACAGCAGCACACATTTAACAGCCTCAAGAAGTTTTTAGTAAATAATGAAAATTTCAGTCTGTTTCTGACACAAAGCCACAAAGTATGGTTTAGGAAGACTTGATATATAGTGCATGAGTGATCTTTGGTTATTTTGGAGCCCTGGCAGCCCCAGGTTTCCTTTACATACATTATATTAAAAAAGAATGGGCGAAACATTCATCAGAATACACATTTGAGTTCCACAGAAGAAAGAAAGTCATTCAGGTTCAGAGCAACATGAGATGTAAATAATGACAGAATTTTTAGTATTAATGACTTGAATAAACAAATTATTTAATTCAATCTAAAATGCTATTTAATTTTATTTTATTTTATATTTGTGGAACAACATGAGGTTGAGATAACTGAAATTGTTAAATAATAATGAAACATGATTATAATTTTTAAAATTTAATTTAATTTAATTTAATTTAATTTAATTTAATTTAATTTAATTTAATTTAATTTAATTTAATTTAATTTAATTTAATTTAATTTAATTTAATTTAATTTAATTTAATTTAATTTAGAGGCTGTTAATAAAGAAAAATTGTATTTTGTGGGAAAAAAAAGTATTATTTCATTATTCTACTAATTATTACATTAATTCTTCAAAAAACGAGCAATTGTTCTTATAAATATACATAAAACTGTATATAATATTCTGCTATTGTTGTATTGCTGTGTTGTGGTAATTTACTGTGAACTATACCTTTAAAAACTCGACAAATTACTTTATCATCTTCTTTTACACAGATACACAGCTGCCCGATGAAATACACATATACACATAGCTTTAAAATGATGAGAACACGGCCATTGCACACGGGAGCAGGGTTAGAAGAATGGGATGATCCCTCATGAGCTGGGGCTTGGCTGTGGTTCACTATGTTTTTGATGTGATCCTGGGGAAGAGTTCAGGAAGCTTTATTGCTTGGGCTGTCGGGAAAACAACATTTTTCAGAAGCCTGGCCCAGCTCACAAGAAATGTGCCCCCTGCTTAGAAGATTTTCTTTGGGAAAACAAAAGAATTATATTTGACATTGGCTTTGCAATCAAAGAGCGTGTATGAGTCAGAAATCATTTAATTTAGATTTTGCGACGAGACATGACGTTTTCATTTCTGTTAGACTGCATTTATTTGATTAAAAACAATAAAAACAGTAATATTTATTATTTAAATGTTACAAAAATTAAATCTGTCATTTTAAACTGTAATTTATTCATGTGATGGTAAAGTATATGTTCCTGAAGTTGTGCATGAGAAGGCTTTACATTTAAATGCTGTCAGTATGTTAATATTGTACATTTCATTGTCTTTTCAAATGTTGAAAATTGTTTTTGTATGAAAACATCTAAGATCACCAAGGGATTTGCTGTGGTTTGTGCACTAAAATTAAAATGGGAATATAGTTACTGCAGATTTTTGAACGGAACAGTATAACTGACACCTAAAAATAAGATATGATAGATGAAGAGCGTGTCGCTCCCGCTGTGTTCAAGGCATTGGACTCCCCTGGGAGGCAATATTCTCAGATGCTTTATTTATATCAACTGCTTGTGGCCTCACATGACGTGAGAGTGACATAAGCTGCTAATGCCTCAAAACCAGCAAGATGGAAAAATGGTGAGAAAAAATTAAGCTAATATTCCTCTCCATCACACCCTGTTATGTAATATAACCCACCCACACACACACACAAAAGAATTTAGAGCCAAATCACACACCTCAAGGGAAGTGGTGATGTTACCGATTCATAAAAGTCTGACATTTTAATCAAACACCAAGGGCTAACGTTGTCTGTTTATTCGTCATCTATGTGAAACATTAGAAAACTTTAATCATTGTATGACCTTGAAATCCACTTTAAAAAGAAAAATGATTGATGCTACTTTAATGTTCATGATTTTTGTATGTATCAACATCACTAATCTTCATTTTAAATAATGTCCATCCAAAAATGAAATTCTGCCATTTACATCCCATGTCACTCACGTTGTTCCAAATCTGTATGACTTACTTTCCTTTGGAAGTCATACAGTTTTGGAATGACATGAGGGTGAGTAAATGATGAGAGAATATTTTATTTTTGGGTGGACTATCCCTTTAAGTCTGAGCATATTTAGAATGTTTGCCACACCTTGATTCCATCTGCCAGCCTCACAATTAATACTCCAGCTGAGAAACTCTCCTGCCCATCCATCATTCCCTCTAATTCCGCTTCTGTCTCTGTGTCTTGTTCCGTCTTCCCCTGAAACATGCTCAGGGTAGGATGCAGCGGTGGATGATGGGAAAACGGCTCAGCAGGCCAGTCACTATTTAGCACCGCTTTTCTGCATAACTTTCCCACTGCGCTGTCAACCACCCCAGCTCCCTCGTGCCTCTTACAAGCTGCTAAACTCTGTCCCACATCCCTGTGGAGAGCCCACCTGAACATGGCTGCCGCATCGCTCCCCGTGAGGATGTTTTATTGGATTCAGAGCAGAGGAAACCCTGATTTAGCTCAGCTGGTGGGTGGAGAGCAACAGTGTTCCCTAAGAGAAGAAAGTGCTTTTAATTATGGTGTCTTCAATAACGGCTCCTGTTCACCTTGCTTTAGATAATATAAGTGTATAATTCATTCATTCTCTTCTGTGTTCTCTTTCTATTATTCAAATACATATGAATTAGATTGTGTTTTTTTTTATTATTATTATTTTATTTTATTTTTTTTATGGTGTCTCTGTTGGTTTAAAAAGGAAATAATAGAATTTGAGATCCTGGGGAAAAATCAAAGATGACAATTTTAATAATAACAACAATAATAAAAAATAAAATATATGATTATTATTATAGTTTATATATATATATATATATATATATATCAACAGTAGTCTCACTTGTGCCTGTTTTTATTACTTTTTAAGGAATTTAAGGAGAAACATCTGACAAATAAAATGTTGTGTCTGGGTTGCCCAGCATGTACATTTTAGATTTAAGTGTTTCTTATTTGTTGGTTTGGTTGAATGTCAGAATTAAAATAGGTGCATATATTAAGCTGTACCATTTGCTTTGTTTTGGGGTAGACTGTTTACCACTTTCAACTGCAGTGCCATGAATAACTTCCATCCCAGACTTGATTTCCTCTACTGTCCCAGTAGGTTCGACTGATCGCATTTACTCCCCTTGACTAGAAGCAAATGGTGCGATCCTCTCCCTCTCATATTGCGGACAGTGGTTTGTCCCTCTGGGTCAGTCATTAATAATGTGCAAGATGAGTCACCTGCAGCTGAGAGAGAACTGGCCCATAAACGCCTGGGCAACACAACTGTCAAAAACCAACCAATCCTTTCTAATATATGACCACGGCTAGGCTCAACCAACACATCTCCCAATATAATTAATTAAGGGAATTAAGGTAAAGGAAATATTTATATAAATGCCTCCACTGTCTGTGGCTGCAGCTGATAGACCATTAATCAGTTGTGTAGACCATTAAACCTTTATTTAGAGAGATCAGCATCATAGACAGGATCTTAAAGCTGAGCTTCAATTAGACTGGCCTTGAAGGACGCAGACTGTAGTTTACTCGTGAAGGGTCTAATTTTATTGTTCGCTTAACTGACAGAATGACAGGATGTCAGTCATTCTAAATAAGGATTGGAAAATACATTTGTATAATCAGCATTCAGCTTCTAACACCCTCTGAAATGTTCTTCGCTTTATGCTAAAATCCTGTTGAAATAATATGTTCAAATATACCTCTGTTTTTACCCCATCCAGCAATAAAAAAGGTTCCTTTGATATGAACCTGTTCCGTTTCCCCAGGCTAACACCAAACTGGCTATTAATCAGTTACACACACGTCTGCTGAGCTTTTTCCCAGGCGTTCCATTTTATTAAAGCTCGGGATGAAAGAAGGACTTTCGCCTGAGTTCTTTGATGAAATGCCGAGGGGTCACGGGGCAGGAGAATTCAACATTATCTCTTTATGTTATTCCATTAACTTTCATTCCAGTTAGATATTTATTAACGTGAGAGCGATAAGAGCTTCATAGTGAGAATTTTTCATCTGGATTTAAGGCAAATGGGCCGTGGGGCATTCCGTCTAAAGTCGAAGAAGTTTCTATGACCTTTTCTCAATCCTCCTTGAGGGATTTTCCATTGTTATTTCCTTTCTTGTGTCTTGTTTTGTTTTAAAACGTCATGTATGTGTCAGTGCTGTGGTTTTGACTGGGCGACTATTAATACAGAGAGGTGATTGTCTGAGCTTCTGTATCTCTGCTGCCCCTCACAGGACAGAAGCTGCAACTGCAAGGTTTTTTTTTTTTTGTTACTTAACCCCCTTCTCTGTCCCTCTCTCATTTGTGTGTGTGGGTATATTCAGAATATGACT
This sequence comes from Carassius carassius, assembly GCF_963082965.1. Taxonomy (NCBI): domain Eukaryota; kingdom Metazoa; phylum Chordata; class Actinopteri; order Cypriniformes; family Cyprinidae; genus Carassius; species Carassius carassius. The sequence continues at coordinate 29,097,295 of NC_081767.1, read as the reverse complement.
CAGAATGTCTCTTTATGGTCAGTAAATCATGTCTGTCTGTTCAGAGTAAGTGGGTTATATCAGACTGTGGTACTCTAGGAGGGAATCAATCATTCACACACAAAAGCACACACATACTGTATATATATATACCCATATACCTGCAACGCACAAATCCACTTATGGACTCAGAGGGCTAAACAGCAAATCATAATGAAATCTTAAAGCTTGCCTTAAAATTTTATTAGTTTAAGTTTGGACTATATTGGTTCACGTCAGATTGTACACAGCTGTTTTATACTTTTTTTAGTATGTTATCATGTACATAGGTTGCTTCAATTGTACAGTTATCATGATAAAATATTATTCCAGTAGAAAGTTCTGCTTGAGGCAAAAACAAGGCGTAATGACCGGATCATTGAATCAGTGAGTCATTACCTGCAGCAATCAGAAGAGTCGAAGTCACAAATGAATCATTCAGTGTGATTTGTGCATCAGTTTGTAAACTGATTTACAGAAGAGAATCGACTAAATGATTTGTTCAGGAATTGGTCAACATATAGTGCTTTATTCTAAGGAGGAAAATGCTTTTGTGAAACATAATATTGAAGTAAAAGTTTACCAAAATGAAAATAATCTTAATAGAATAGTTTCATCCAAATATAAACATTTGCTGAAAATACTACCTCTCAGGCCATCCTGGATGTAGATGAGTTTGTTTCTTAATCAAAACAGATTTGGAGAAATTTAGCATGAATTCACTTGCGCGCCAATTGGATCCTTTGCAGTGAATGGGTGCCGTCAGAATGAGAGTCTAAACAGCTGACTGTAAAAGTGCATGTTAGGCTTAGTAAGCACCATAAATAATGCATATTACTAACCAAGTAGTAGACTAGGGCAAACATATTATTAAAAAGTATTTGAAATGGAAAAATTGGTATATTTATAAGTTCTTGTAAGGAACTCGCATAAACAGACTGCGGAGAAAAACTACAAAGTGAGTGGATTATGGATTCCCTCAGAATGCATTTTTGGTACATATCAGTATTTTCGTCCTCTTAAAATCATACCCCAATGGCTTTGATAAAAAGTGTTCGAAGAGTTAAAGGAGCTCTGCTTCTAAGAGACAGATGAGGGGAACACATTTTGATGGATAACTCCAATATGCACTAAACATCCAGGGATCAAATGTGCAGATGAAAACACCAGCAAAAAGATAAAGAAATGTCTCCGCATAACCTATAGGGGAGAGTAAGAACAGATGGGTCAGATTTGTGTGTTTTTCTAGCTAACAGAGGGAGAAAAACAAGTAGACTATAGAAAAGGCAGCCGATTAGACACACACACACACACACACTCAGGGTGATTATAAATCAAGTGTGTGTCTGGCTGCTCTCCATGATTCTGATGCAGCAGCAAAAATGCAGCTCCCGCTATTCTTCTCTGACGGGAAGTTTGCTTCTAGTGATCTGGACTGTTGGGGAGAATTAACATTGAAATGATTCTGCTGACAGTTTCACACTATCTGCTGCACAAACAGGCTGTGTGAATCCTAATGACATGCCTAGCAAACCTCCCAAATACCCTCTGGATTTGGTTTGAATTAAAATGAATGCATAAGCAGGAGGAGCTCACCATGAACTCGCATTCGATCACCACATATAGCAATGTGTGTGTGTGTGTGTGTGTGTGTGTGTGTGTGTGTGTGTGTGTGTGTGTGTGTGTGTGTGTGTGTGTGTGTGTGTGTGTGTGTGTGTGTGTGTGTGTGTGTGTGTGTGTGTGTGTGTGTGTGTGTGTTGTACCCTTGCCGAATCACAGCAGGCAAAGGAATAACACGTAGGCACGGCAAACACAAATACACATAGGAAACATTCAACATTGAATTTCACTTAAAGAAATGGAAAAAGTCCATCGTGTATTGAATACTTTCTCTACAGGTGTGTTGTATAATATTACATACTGAGCACAGCAGAGAACACTGTATAATGTGGAATAATGTTTCCCATAATTCAGTGGACTCAGCCTCACTTTACATTTACTTTATAACTGCATTGTTTTAAAGCCTAAAATGTTGGGAATTAATGTGCATAAATGCACATACTAACCAATTTAATCAATGGTTGAATAACACTTTATAAATACATCGTTTAGGGTTTTACCCTCAATTTGAGTGTTTTTTTTTCTTTTCTTTTCTTTTCTTATGTACGATTTGGTGTTTTCCTTGTTTTTTTTTTGTTTTTTTACCTCTATTTTTCTCACATGTATCACCCTAGATCTATATGTTCCTTTCCCCTCTAAAGGTTTTACAATCGCTGATCAGCGAAAGTGTTTAAGTGGGTCCGCTTCTGTTGATTTTTGCTGATTCAAAATCTGTAGTTCACAGCCGGTTTGCTTTGGGAGTTCAATTTGCCTCCTTTTCCTTCCCTTCCTTAATGTAAGTTGCTAATTGATAATTAAGCGCCACTTTACACCACGGTGTAATTATGCATGTTTGGAAAAGAAACAGATCAGGCATGTTGCTTATTAGCCAACCTGAGAAAATTAGACCAAGCCAATTAATGGGCAACAAAACAGATTGGGTTGCGCTACAGATATTGCATTATTCCCAGCTGTGTGATAATATGGATTTAGGTACAAGCGTCTACTGTTTTTGAAACACATGGTATAATGAGAGCATATGTGCCAACACATTGCTCTAAATAAAAACTTAAAAGATTGTTGATGCTATAGGGTACATTTTAATGTTCCTGTCTTTTATGAAAGATATTGTTGAGTTTTAAAAATGGAAATATTATTATAATATTTATTCCCTTTGTATCACTTGTATTATTTTATTATTTAAATGTTTGTTATTATTCATTTTATTTTGTTTTATTTTATCATTTTAATGTTTGTTCTTATTCGTTTTATTTTGTTTTATTTTATTGTTTTATTTTAATTGTCTTCACTAATCAGATTTTTTTATTATAAATATAAAAATGTTTATAACATTTATTTTTCACATAAAATAAAAAATAAAATAGTCCACTGTGTATTGAATACTTTTTTTAAAGGTATGTTGTATAATACACCACTTTTAGTAATACTGATGCTATGTTTGGAATAACATACTAAAATGTAGAATTACTTTTATTATTATATATTATTGTAATGTTTACACAAACATTGATGGAGCTTACATTGCGACCGCACTCCCCCACCTCGGACAGTCTGATCACCTTTCATTGTTTCTCACCCCTAAGTATTCACCCCTCATCAACCATGTGAAGCCATCAGTGAGGTCCATCAAAGAGTGACCAACTGGAGCAGACACATCGTACCCTAATCAGAAGCCATGGATGAACAAGGGTGTGCAACTCCTGCTGAAAGCCCTCAACACTGATTCAGATCAGATGATGCTCAGGTCTACAGCAAATCCATGGCTAACCTGAGGAGGGGCATCAAAAAGGCCAAGTACTGCTACAAGCTAAAGGTAGAGGAACACTTTTCCGACTCTGACCCCTGACGCATGTGGCAGGGCATCCAGATCATCAGTGACTACAAGCCAAGCAACTCCACTCCAACAGTCACAGATGTCTCTTTCCTTAACGAGCTAAATTACTTTTATGTTCACTTCAGCAAGAACACACTCTCAGCAGACCACCATCCCCTCAAACTCTCCTCCACAGATGTCTACAGTTCATTGAGCCGGATCAATGCATGCAAGGCTGCTGGCCCAGACGGCATTCCTGGACGTGTGCTTACAGCATGTGCTGAGCCGCTTACAGGGGTCATTTTATTATTTCAACTGTTTTCGCTAATGTTTCAAATGAACCATATTTTTCGGGAATCTTTTTATAAATACAAAAAGGAGTTATTTAAAAGGTAAGTTGGTTAATATAATATCTTAATATAATATCTGGTCTATAATATTGACAAGAGAACATTTCTAACGGTCTGTTATACCTTTTAACAGAAACATATCCTTAAATTACAAAAAATAAAAGGGAATATTCATTTACAAAAAAAATTAATAAATAAAAGACTGAAATTGGTACCACATAACAGGAATTCAAACTAAAATGCCTATGGTAATCTTTAACTGTCAACAATTGCCTCTTTTTAACCTAAAACATCAGTGTTGTAAAATTTCCTGTTTTATTTGTGATGCTGTGAAGTGTCTTCGTGCTCTACAGAGCTCGTTTTGATCGCACAAATAGTTCTCATATTTCTGAGAAGCAGCGAGGTGGACACATTATGATTAGGTGCTGTGATGATGATGGGCCCTTCAGGCCGGCAGAGGGGAAAGACCTCTCTGCTTGGCTAAACAGCAGATTTATGAAGCATCCTTTCAAAGAGCCCTGTGCAGGTGAACAGAGGCCGTTACAGTGCAGCTCCTCCATTAGATGGCCATTAGAGTCTTTCTCACACCTAATGAAGTGTAGTAGGCTGCTATCATATAGATTCAGCACTTTGTGTTAAACAGCCAAAATGGAACAGATATACTGCCATTGACTTACATTGTAGTTTGTTTAAAGTTACACTTATGTTGTATCTTAATAGGATAAGCTTAAAGATCTATTGTCGATGCATTAGTGCAATACACTAAAGTACTAATGTCTTATAGTTATACTGTGAGCATGAATGGTATTTATGGCATACACTGTATTGTGGAGCTCATCATGTTTCAGAAAAAGGAAAGTTGAAGGAAAAAGAACAGTTTTCCTAGTAATATAGACACACTCACTGTTTTAAAATGTAATTTAAGTTCAGGAAGATAAACAAACAAACAAACAAAAACACAATATTTCACCTGCAGGTGGATGTGAGATTAGATAATGTTCCTCATAATAAATCAGAGAGACAGAACATAATATGAGAACATTTCAACCTGCTGCCTGCAGTGTGTGTGATTTAGTGTTGAAGAGATGCTGTAGGCTGTGCTTTCTACTGCAGGAAATGATGATGCATTCCTTTTTATGTGAATGTGGGATTGGATGCTGCAAAACCGAGAAAAAAATATTATATAAGTAAAATCTGTTATGCATAAAATTTATATTTTCCAATCAAATCATTTTGGTACAAATTTTACTTTTGAGTGTGATTCATTTTCATTTAAAAAATAAGTGTAATCTTAGTTAATTATTTATGTCATGAAATTAAGGGAGAAATCAAGCTTGCTTAAACATTTGACAACATTTGATATTGAATTATTTATTTATATTATTATGCTTAACTTATTATTGCTATTATTATAATCACAAAAGTGACTGTTACACAACAGTTTTTACTATTAATAATTATTATTTTTAGTTTTAAGTGCATACATTTTAAGTTTAGGGTCAGTTAGATGACATATGATAAACTCTCCTCTTCTGAACTTTCTATTCATCAAAGGATCTTGAAACAAATGTATCACAGTTCCCACAAAAATTTCATGTGACAATTAAGCTTTGCAATCACAGAAGTAAATGACATTTTAAAAAATATTTACTTTTTTTTTTTTAAACAAATGCATGCTCTTGGAGCAAAAGAGGCTTTTTAATGGTAGTGTAGACAAAGTTAGGACATAATTGTACTGAATTGGTCTCTAATAACTTTTCAATAAAAAGGCTTATGCTTATACTAAATTAGTTGTGCATAATAATATAAACTGTGTTTAAGTATGAATTTCTTTATAAGCCTAAACTTTTTTTTTTTTTAATTATTTATTTTTACTAGTAGTAATACTTTTTTCTCATTTCATACTCTATAGCTCAAGCTGAGTTTTCTAACTACATGTGTAGATTGTGAGATCCCATTGGACATGGAGGTAATTTTAAGTTTCTCTTAGAAAGTATCTGTGCCAGCTTGTCCAGCTTCTCTGTTTCTTTACTCACAAAGCAGATCCATTACTGCTATATTGTTTATCCAGTCAAGCTCTTGCCACACTGCAGATGCCCAGGGCCAGGCAGCACTATATTCGGCTCTCAAATCAGCTTATAAGCAACTCAAGAGTTATGAGGACTTTTAGGATGTTCTCTAAATGCCATAAAATATAGCAAGAAATCAATTTTTCGACCAGAAATTCAACAGCTGGCCCGTTCTGCTGCTTCATGCTCCACAAGGAAATTAGGTATCTTCTCTACTCTAGTCTTCTCTGGTTATTTCACGCTGTAACTTCCTCCTCTGTCCACCTGCATCTGTCATATTTTGCCTCGAGCACTTCCAAACACTGCTGCTTGACTTTTTTTGGTCTCCTGAATGCACTTCGGCTTGGGTCTCTACAGTAGCTGCAAGTAACTCCGAATAAAATTCAAAACACACTCATTCTTGGCATACAGTGCTGGACTTCCACTGCCCTCATCAAACCACACTCACCCTGCCAGGCTGCTATGATCCGTCATTACCAATTGCCAAGCTCTTTGTTTCTCTACATGTCACATTCCCTCTTATCCAGATCCAGACTCTCCATCCTTGTTATCCTTGTTTTTACAACCACGTAATTGTATAATAAAATATTATTATGCCAAGTATTACATTTTGCTTTCATTTCAAGTATTATAAGTAGATGAATGTTTCAGCTTATACCAGATCCTGCGGTTACTGCAATACACAAAGTATAAATGGCCTAATTTTTCAGCATGCAGCTATTCTGTTATGTTTTGGCATTAGACAGATTTTACTAGATCTAGCCTGTGTTTGTGTACACAAATAAATAGGTGTTATGCATTAACTGATAAATAATAGATGAAGCCATGGATGATCAAATGGTTATTGACAAAACTAGTCATTACGACAGTGTGTAGTTGCATCAGACCGCCAGCAGATGGCAGCAGAAGATAAGTCGTGACTCTTCATTCTCCCAGTGTGACAGTCACTGCATACAGTAGTGGAGAGACAGTCTCGTCTGTCAGTCAGATCAATGGTTTAAGAGTTTCCAAGCTCTAAATGAATATTAACTAATGTTAATAAAATAGAAAAATCAACATGGCTCATATTTTTACTTGGTCTCTTTATATATGTACCTGGATATGAGATATGTGTCAGAGAGATTGTTGGATTGTTGTAAATATATATATGTAACTAAAAGGAAAGCGATTTTTCTTTAACAACTAATCAATTTGGTTTTTGATTTAAAAGACCTCTATATGACAAATTCCAACATGTAGGGAGCCATTTTTTATTCTTGGAAAAGGAAACTAACAGGATTTGAAATCACTAAGAAGACCTCTGTAGGCCCTCATGACTGTGTCAAGGTAAGTATCCTATGTATTTATTATTATTAAGTCAGATATTTTTATCTTTTAAGAAAAAATATAATCAAATATAAAATATGTTCAAAACGCAGAAATTACATATAACCTGAAAAAAAAATATTCTATATAATGATTTAAATGCATAAACTATATTTAATGTACACATAGTGTATATCATGTTTATTGGGACAGTTGATTATGATCTGATATAATGTATATAATTATCTTTTTGTGAATATAAATGTGTAAATGTGAATATAAATGTAAAAGATGTGTTTGAACTCCACCAAAAAATATATATAATATTTTGATATGAATTTTATTAGGGATGGGGACGGAATGGCATGCGTAATACCTTTTCTATTCTATTCTATTCTATTCTATTCTATTCTATTCTATTCTATTCTATTCTATTCTATAGTCCATGGTTCAGGAAATAAAGTCACTCAAACCATACTATTGCAAAGAGACACACATTACCATGAAAACCTGTATGTGAACGCATCTGACCAATGATAAATTACGGGAAATTAATATTTTTATGTCTTAAACCACTGATGGAAATAGTTCGAATTTTTTTCATTACAAAATTATGTTATTGTATAGTATATCAAACACACAACCTCCTGTTGTTTCCCAATATCCAATTCAAATATTTGAATCCCAGATCAGACATCGTCTGGACCCCAGTATATATATGGATGTCCGTGCTCTCAACCCAGTATGCTATGTATTTTTATTCCAATTTAAACATATTTGCACGTATGGACAAAACGGTTTTAATGACAAAATCATGAATGAGAGACTTGAATTATGAGAGGGGAATCTCATAATGATTGCACGAGCTCTGTATTACTCAGACTGATGTGTTCAAAAAATGAAAACCACACGGCATTATGGACTGATACAAATAGTCGCGCGCGCTGAATTGATGTGTTACTATTTTTAGAACGCCAGTGTTTCCAGGGGAAACCTAATGACGCAATGACGTCAATGCAGGTCAATAGCTGACTGGAGGAATTGAGCGCTTCCGTTAGATTTTGCAGTATCTTCTGAAACATAGAGGGATTTTTGATACATTATACACGTCGACATCATAAAACTTAAACGCATAATGTACAGCAGCGTCACCACGGCTATAGTAATGCACGCGCACAAGCAGTGCGACGCTTTTTCTCCTTCTACTGGACTGTAATGTGGAGTAATGGTGTCTATGGGAAGAAGACCAGGCGGCTTTTGGGTTTTTCTCCATCTTAAAGCTCACATACTGCCCATGCATTGACTGATGGGATTCAATAGGTGAGATTTACTGTTCTGATGGCATCAATGCAGAAGGTTTGTTTTTGTTTTTTTTCTGAGAACAATCAGAAGGCGTCTACGATCGGTAAAAGGTCATTTAATTTTTCATAAATCATAACCAGGGATGATTATCCAATATTAGTTAGTAGTGTAATCCCATATTCATATTCATAAGGTATGCTACTCTGGTAAACTCATCGTAATGCATGACAGAATATGAGTTGAAAACTCAAACTGGAATGTGAGTGCACGTGATGCGAATGATGAGAACACAGACAAGTATACAAACATGTATAGTGATACATAAGTATCTGATGCCTGTACAAATTTATTTTTGAACATTTCATTAAGCATGCGTGCAGAATACCAATCAATGCACATTTAATTCATCTACAGCATGGTAATATTGTATTCTTACTATGATGAAGTATAATAATCATCTGACACTGAAGGAGCAGCCAACAGATGCTTGTGCACGCACGAGACATTTTGTTTGGAAATTTGAGCACTATCGTGTGCATGGCTTTAGATACGTTTTGGAGGCGTGTAATATTATTTGTTGCTGTCATTTAGATGTGGTTGCTGGAAAACAGGGGTTTTGCGTTATTTTCCTTGTTCGTTCTCATGTGTAGGGCGTTACCGACGGGTTCAGTACCACGGACAGTTCCCTGCCACTCCGGGCCCACACGCACATACACACACTCCATCAGTCACACACGCTGACACAGAGTGAGTAATTCTCATTACCTAACACTTTCCTGGTTTAAACTAGATTGAAAAGATATTGCTTTGATTTGCCTGTTCATATGCTGTAGTAGGCTACTGACTAAAGGCAAAGTCAAACAGTCAAGCATTGCTTCCCAATCATCCAAAAATCTATATACAGACTTCAAATGTATATTAAAATGATTAACTTGTGTAAACCTTGGTGAAATAAAATAGTAATGTAATTTTACAGCTTTCAGTAAACTCTTAAATTAAAAGTAGTCCTGCTATATTCTTGCAAATGCTGTTCGATGTCAAAACCAATCATCTATTTATTATCACTTTGTGTTATTGTAATCACAAAAGAAAATATGGAGATATTTGACCATTTACAGAGTAGTGAAATTACAACCTTTAAAACAGAAAACCTGCATACATTTTAAATGCCAAAGTTTACTGCATGTTTTTGGCTATTGATTTTAAGTTTTTTATTGATTTATAACTGATGAACAAAAAAATAGTTGAAACTCTGAAAACTCATAAAATGTAATCAAAATGAAATAAATTATTGTGACAAGTTAAATGTGTATTTACATAATAGAGTACATAATGTGTATATATAATGCATGAAAAAGTACAGTGTGCATTATATAACATGTACACATGTAATGTACTATAATGCATCTGTGTATCTAAGGCCATAGCGTGATTGTAAAATAAAGAAAGAAATAAATGAGGAGAGAATATGCACAAACACACATTACTGCACTTTCAAAGACCATCTAGTCATAGGTGCAAATTGACAAAATGATTTTAATCATCAAATCACAGCTTTTCCTTCTAATAAGGCCTGATTTACAGTAATAGTATTTCTCAGCAGAGCTAGATTCACACACTTCTGTTAGTGTACACCACACCTGGAAAATCAGCTAAACAACCAGTTTTAATGTAGTCTTCATCAGGTATTTAAGAAAACCTATTTTTTTTATTATTTTTTTAAAGAAAATATATGTTTCAAACAGACAAAGTATCATTGGAAGCTTTTTAATTATACAAGTGTTCACACTACCAACATGTTTCAGTGTTGTGTAACTCAAAGATGTGTTGGATCAGTAACTCTAAGCTTATGGGATCGTTACTTTTTGGAGACCCACTTTGATCTGGAAATATTTGGAAATTTCATGAATGTAAATTTTAATACTGGAAAATGGAGATAGTGTGCACAGTTTTTTAATGTGTTTGTTATAAAACAACTGAAAAGCACTGAATGTGCATACTGTAAATATGTAAGAAATATCATCATTGCACAGCGAGATACTGCATCTAGAGTATCACTTCTCATTATTTTGGAGTAATAATGTTCAGAAAACGAATAGAGACAGCAAGAACCATAATAAAAAAGCAGTTTACATTTATGCATATGGCAGATGCTTTTATCCAAAGTGATGTAAATTTCATTCAAGGTACTCAGTTTTTTTTTTTTTCTTTTTGGCCTATGCTCTTAAAATAACACTTTCGAAAGGGGGGGGGGTTTCAGAGCGATGCCATAGAAGAACCATTTTTTCTTAGTGGGAAGAATATTTTAACACTATAAAGAACCTTTTGTGTGATGGACATTTTCTATTTCTTCTTCATGGAACCATCCATGCCAATAAAGAACCTATATTTTTAATAATGTAAGCAGGTTACACTGTTGTTCCTTGATTACAGTCAGCACTTCAGATACAAATATTGTGAAACCCTGCTGTATTCTAGTAATTATTTATGAATTGTTTGGAAAAGCCCCTTATTCTCATGGTTTGTTCTGTTTTTATATTATGTTGTGTAAATATCCTAGTGTTTGTAGTATAAATGTCCCAATTTTCTCATCTTTGTGCACTCATAGGTGACTAGCAGTAATGATGACGATATTTAATGTATAAATACTTTTTCTGGTTTTTAATATTATCAGAAACATTCCTATAATCATGTAGGCCTGCTGTTTTCAGTTTGATTACAACACAGATTACACCTCCTACACAAAGACCTGTAGAATTAGTGGTATTTAACCAAGTTATTGATTAGCAAAATACATACCATGTTTCACAAGCGGATGTTCTCTCAACGAGTTACACACCAACACTGCATGTGTTTCATTGCAATAGAGCTGCTTAGTATGATAGAATTATTACACATTAATAATTTGTGCTTTATGTGTTTCAGAGGCATTGAAGACTAGTTTCACATCTGTTGCCCGCTCCTTTCCCTTTCTTCCTCCACTTTCTGTCTCTCTCACTTGTCCTTCACGGGTCTTTTTGCGGTCTGGGCTTGCTGTTCCATAACTCACTAGTCAGGAAGCCCTTACCCCAAAAAGTATCTGTGTGGGGTCCTAACCACTGGGGATGGGATTTCATGTCTTCTTTTGCTTGGGAATGAGGGTTTGCTCTTTCTGACACTGGATCTCTCCTCTGGACATTTAAATGCATAATAATGCTATCTATCTATCTATCTATATATCTATCTATCTATCTATCTATCTATCTATCTATCTATCTATCTATCTATCTATCTATCTGTCTATCTATCTATCTATCTATCTATCTATCTATCTGTCTGTCTGTCTCTCTGTCTCTCTGTCTGTCTGTCTGTCTGTCTGTCTGTCTGTCTGTCTCTCTGTCTGTCTGTCTGTCTGTCTGTCTGTCTATCTGCCTGTCTGTATGTCTGTCTGTCTGTCTGTCTGTCTGTCTGTCTGTCATATGAGATATTTCTGCAGTATGTACTGTACACTTATGATATGTATGTATACATCAAAACTAACTTGTTGCCTTTGCTGGTTAGGAGCATGTCTCTGTATGTCATGACAAAATCAGCCACAGGGTGGTGCTACTGTCCTTACAGTAATTAGTAAAAAAAAAAAAGTCATAATTTAATAGCTTGTCCCATTTTGGATAATAGACCACACTGTGTGTTCTGTGTGTGTATGCATGTGTAAGTGTATTACATCTAAAAGGATTAACATAGGAAGTGTTATCCTCAGGTGCTTCATGAAAATTAGGTTGTTTGAATGATCATTATTGTTTATTTTGTATTTTAATTAATAAACAATTCCACACTAATATTGTTGTAACAGTTTGTTTTTTCTGCATTGTGCCATAACTTTTCAAGCATGTTTACAATCCATGATGATTTCATCGAGTTAGTGTGTCTGAGTTCTGCCACGTCAAACTTGGTAATAATGATTATGACATTTCTAAAGAAATAGCATAAACATTGTGAGTTATGGTAATGATTTCAGAATGCTCACATGGTTCCGCTGGAATAATGCGTGTGGTTGCTAGAACCAAACTGAATATGAAAGAAGATAGCATGCATTTATAAGACTTCATTTATTATGCTCCAGTTAAACTCAGCTGCTCATCTTTTTATTACTACACTCTTATGCAGTGGCTTTGAAAAGCAGCATAAAAGCTAATGTATTCCCAAACTAATGTATTTCACTCTCCGAAAAAAAAGGGACAACAGTTGTCAGTGGGGTTGTACCTTTTCAAAATTTATGTTTTTGTACCTTTTAGGTACTAATATGTACACTTTATGTGCTAATATGTACCTCTAAGGTACCATTATGGACTCTTCTTTTGGTACAAAGGTGTACCTTTTAAAAAGGTACCACCCCAGTGACAACTTTTGTTCCTTATTTCCTGAGAGTGTAGTATACCCCATTGACCCCTGCTGGTAAATTCTGTAACGACACAAAAGGCATTTGTGTGTGTGTGTGTGTGTGTGTGTGTGTGTGTGTGTGTGTGTAAGCTTTGTAGCCTGGTGTAAATGTTGTAGGATTTGTTTCAAACTGCTTATATTATATTCCTCTGTTGTAAGTCAGTTTAATAAAAGCATCTGCTAAATGCATAAAAGTAAATATTTTAAAATTAGTTTTCACTAATTAGTTATTTTATACATATATTTAAAAAATTCCAGATAAATTCACTTGAGAAGCAACACAACACATACATTTTATGCATACATTTTTATACATAAAATAAGTGTAAAAAGTCTGCCTGTGCAGTGAGACAATGTACACTTATACTGATTTTTTGAATGAACTGGAATACTTAAAACCTCTAAATACTATAAACCTCTTTTATGCATATCAAAGATAACTTAACCCTGATTGTTTGTCAAGTTTGAGAACACTCACTTTGTATAAAATCATCCTAATGACTAGTTGCTTACTGTAAAAGCAACATTCAGCCAGTGCTTCTTCATCATGGATTATTTTGTGGACTACTGTTTATATTACAAAGCAATTATTTTGCAACACATGACTTTTGTTCACAGGAGACTGCAAAGGTAAGTAAAATAAATAATTTCCTGTCGTGTGTGACCTAAAAAGACCGAGCAGAGATCGGCAATGATGCAGATCGCAGAAATCATCGGCCAGTCATGGGCCTTTATAATGGGTCTCATGACTCAACTTTTTTTTTTGTCACACTTTCCGCAGCACTCTCTCTTTCTTGTAAGTCTACATTATGGATATCTCATGAGCAGTTCTGAGAAATGCTTGGCCAATCCCAAAAAAAAAAACATCTTATGCATTTCCGGAATCAACACTGAACAAATCTCTGAGCTAAATTGTCTCTGGAATTTTTAGCTGGTGCTTAGACCAATTTTTATTAACAATTGTTCTGTTTTAATGAGTTCAGTGTGTTGATTCAGAAGAAAGAATTTTTTTGTGTGGGAGGCTGAAAAACATTAATTGGCACAGCTGTACCACACTTTAGCATGTAAGCACTTGGTGCCTCTGTATAAATTAAATATGTATAGAAATGTTCTCTGCACATCTTAACTGAATGGAGCGCTTTCAATTTCAGTATATTTATATTTACATATAGGCTAACTTAAAATAAAAATAAGTGTTTTTTCTTACCTTATACAATGGGGGTACCATTTTATTCTTTCTAATGCTATGAAATATGGTTGTCACAATACCTTAATCATGTCTCTCACGATACTATAACAGTTCAAATATCATGATGACATTTCATATAAACACTATCACTCATATTTGTTTTGTAAATATTAAAATATTGGAGTCGGATGTATAAAAATAGTACAAATCTGAAGGTTCCCTTTCAAGGGAACTTCGAACTGCGTCCTCTAGGGAGCACTATAGGGAACACCTCGTCGTGACCCGTGTCTGAAGCATACATTGAAAAAACACCAACAAGTTGGCTGGCGACAGCCTCTGACGTCACTACTGGTGCGACTATAAATAAGCACTGGGAGAACATGTCATCCTCTTCCTTGTCTTCATTGACTGTTTAGATTGATGTGTACAGCGTCTAGTAGTGCATGTTTCTCTCCAGAGGCTTTGCTCTTTTACTTGCAGTTCACATGACACACATTGTCTCTCTCACATGGCACACATTGTCTCTCTTTTCGAGGAAAAAGGGGCAGACATCTGCTTCCCTCGAGCTGCTGAGGTTATGGAACACTCAGTGGCAAGGTTGGACTTGCAATGGAAATGTGCGAAGAAGGTAACGCCGCGAGGTCGTCTCAATGAGCGTTATCTTTCTGGCCATAGCCCTCCAGCTCAGGTGAGCCTTCCATTTATTCCTGATATCCTTACAGAGATCAAGTATAAATGAAAGAGGCAGTTTTTCTTGCATGTCCAACGATTCTAGCATATGAGTATGCAATAATGAGGTGATGCGCAGAAACAGTTTCAGGATGAGGTAACAGAGTTGCGCTGCCCAGGCAGATATTTGGAAGAAAATAAGGCTTTCTTCTTGATGCTCCGGTCTCGCCTTCCAAATTTTTTGGTACCTCCTTTGAGACGATGGTTGAGACATTCAGGGAAGGAAAAGCATGCTCAGCTGCCTTCAATCCTTCATGAACAACCAGGTCTGACTGCCCGAACAACATAGGGGTCCTGGTCCGTCTCGGTCTGAGGATCAGAGACGGGCACAGAAGTCTAGTGTCATGGCTCGTGATCCTCCCCCACCTGCGGGTAGGTGTAGGAGGAATCGCTGGTCAAAGAAGGATGGGAGGGAGGTGATCCAGACAGGGTGTCATCACTTTTGTCCAGATCTGAGTGATTCTTGAGTATCTGCTCGCTCCCTTTGGGGTTTTTACATCTTCCCCTTTCTAATTCCCCTATAACCACCAGCTCTCCCCCTAACCGAGGTTAGGTGGGAACTTCCTGCATTACGGTCTCCTCTTGAGCGGGGCTCCAGCGCGGGTGGGTGAGTATGATCCATTCTATATATACTTATATATATATGTGTGTGTGTGTGTGTGTGTGTGTGTGTGTGTGTGTGTGTGTGTGTGTGTGTATTAAATTTCTTGTGGTTATGTGTGTGAGTTTCTTTGCAGAGCTCAATCACAGTGTTTGCTAAATACTCATCGGAGCCTCATACTCAATACTCATCTCACAGAGAGCAACACTGAACCGAGCTCTCCTTTGTGAAGTTCTCCTTTAAGTTCCTCCTGCACCTGAACGAAAAAATCGCAGTATAACAAACAGAAAAGCATGTGTAAGAGCCCAATTCAGCACCACAGTGTTCTGTTGTTCAGGCTCACGCAGAGAGAGTCGTTTCAAAACACTTGAAAGCCAAATTTGTCTGTTTTTGCTCTTGTATGACATACATGAAAAAAATTTTTTTTGTGAAAATACCCGTCTTGGATAATATGTTCGAAAAAACTGTCGGTTATGTCTTAAGTGAAAGTAAACAGTTGAGAAAAAAAATCTTATATATATTATATTGGATGCCTTCATTGTCTCTTAAAGTGACCGCGCCTAATTTAGCTACTAGCTGTTGTTGTTGTTGTTGTTGCTGTTGCTGTAATGTTAATCCAATGAAAGAAAAATGAAAAAATTAAATTAAATTGGCGAAATACAGCGAAACAGACGATTTGGTGTCTAAAATGTAAGTCACTTGATATTAAGTTCTTGTTTATTAAACTGTACGCTGAATAAAATCATCACATTTGTAATCATGCTAATATTTGGAGAAAAACGGCACTCTTTGTGTAATATTGGTTAACATAGATATTAAATTATATAAATATGAAATATATACAGGGGCATATTTGAATTCTGAGGCATTAAGACTAAATCACGTGCACAAGTATAACCTACTAGACTATGTCACGTAGTGCATGCGTGCACAGAATGGGTGTGTTTTTGTTTGTTTTTTGTAAAGTGAGATGCAAACTCGATAATATCAGATCATTAAATCAACAATTACGATATCATAGACTACATATAACGCACACCCTACAGCACTGGCCCGATAGGGCAAGTGACCGTTCCGTCTACTTTCCCGAGTGTCATTCACACTAGCCTCGGGTAATCAGGCAGTCCTTATTGTCGAGCCCTGGAAGGGCCCCTCAAGAGGTAAAGCTCAGGGGCCCCTTATAGTCTTAATGCGGCCCTGGTTGCACCTATGTATCTTTGGATACCTATCTAAACAGGGTGTTGCTACTAGGATCTGTTGAGACAGTTCCTTCAGCAAGCTTATGCAAAAGCAAGCAGTAGCCCCTGTGTGACAGGCAAGACTTAAAATTATAAAAAAAAATTATAAAATGCTAGGCTCTTTGCCGTATCCCTTTAAAAAAATGTTTTATGATTCCAGGCCTTGAGCTCTATCCTGGGTCAAGGCCCTAACAGGTAAGTTGGGTATATAGTCTAGGCCTTTGACCATAAGGGATGATGTCACGGACAGCCATCTAACGTCCCAGGGGCAACTCCCATGGAAATGGTAGAGTTGGTACTTAGTGCTCGCCATGATTCTGGCCTGCACTCCCCTCAGCATGGCGGCGTGGGTATACTGTTCCCCATAGCGCCCCCTAGAAGACGCAGTTCAAAGTTCCCTTGAAAGGGAACGTCTCAGGTTATGAATATAACCATGGTTCCCTGAGTAGGGAATGAGACACTGTGTCCTCTAGCTTCATGCCATGCTTTGGATGCAAGCTTCAGACAAAGAAGTGAATGACCGGTTCTCCCGGTGCTTGTTTATAGTCGCGCCGGTAGTGACATCAAAGGCTGTTGCCGACCAACTTGTTGGTGTTTTTTCAATGTATGCTTCAGACATGGGTCATGATGAGGTGTTCCCCATAGTGCCCCCTAGAGGACGCAGTGTCTTGTTCCCTACTCAGGGAACCATGGTTACATTCGTTACCTGAGACGTTTTTTTATTATTATTATTTCATACAGTACTGCATTTGTGGAAGCCCAATTCCGCCATAGAATAGAATAGAATAGAATAGAATAGAATAGAATAGAATAGAATAGTCTTTTTATTTCACAATTCAGAATTGCAAGATCTTAAATCCAAAGAAAAGTCCAAAATGTGAGATATAAACTTACAATTTTGAGATAAAAAGTCACACTAACCTTTGTTTATCATTTGTTTTTTCACTTCATCTGGATTTAGTGTATTTCAGGTTGTTCTGATTCTTCATGTTACTTCAGACAGACTAAATGATTTTTACACAGTACTGTATATATATATATATATATTAGGGGTGTAACGGTTCACAAAATTCATGGTTCGGTTCGATACAATACACTGGTCTCACGGTTCGGTTTGGTACGGTTCGGTACGTTTTAGATACAGCAAAAAGAAAAAATTAGCAGATAAATTTCCTTGATTTTTATAAAAATGTTTTATTTATTAAAACTAACAAAGTATGTTTTTTTTTTACATTGAACAATGATGGAGCTATTCTTTACCCATCTTCTATAGTGTTTTCTTAGCAGCATACTGTATAAAACAAAAACAGCTCCTTATAAAAAAAAAAATGAAAATGTTATATTAGTTATGAACAAATACAAAGATGTAACTTTTTATATGGAACTCTATAACTCTTTATATTGAGTGTGTTTTTACTCAATTGGTTCTCTATAGGGCTTATGTTTTTTGGAACAAAGCAGGAATTACGGTCTGTCTGAAATGGGCTCGTGAAGGAATATTGTAACAGGGCTCAATTACATTAAGCATGTTCTTAAAACCTACGTTTTCCACTACAGCACAGTTACTCATTGCGCGGCTCGCGAGCCGCATGCGGCTCGTCAAGCTATAACTGGCGGCTCGCATAGTAGCTTACAGTATCACACTGCCACTTGCCTTCAGAGCATGTGAGGCGGGAGCGAGCGGGAAGCGAGCGGGCGGATCTTGGACAGAGCGCAGAGCGGCAATTTCAAAAGGACGGTGGACGGAGCTTCGCATTTCCCGCTCCAATTTCGCTCTGCTCACACCACGAGTCTGAAGCATGCTCATTCAAGCCTGACCCTGAATCCATTAGTCTTGCACAGTCATCAACAGTAGACTATTTTCAAGCAAAACTCGGCTCAATAATGGAGTTCAAAAAGTAAAATGAGAATTCATACAGGTGTAGCCTATCAATATAAGTCGCTCCTGAGTAGCCTATAAGGCGCATCAGTCAAAAAAATGCGCCATGAAGAAGAAAAAACATATAGGCCTAGCCTCGCACTGGACTATAAATCGCATTTATTTAGAAATGTATAAAAAAATAAATAAATAAATAAATAATCTTATGGACGGCACAGTTCTCCGTTACGGACGTGAGCGCTCTGACAGCGGCACTAAGACTGCTTTAAAACTTTCACTGAGACCTCAAACAGAAAGCACAAAGCCTGTCTTTAAATTTGATTTCGTTTTGTATTAATTGTATCTTAATTTTAATCAAGGTTTCATCAACCAATTGTCTGGATTTAATAAGAAGTAAATAGAAAATAGATAACCACGATACAAAGGAGCCGGTGTGAACCTGGAGTTTGTCTCATGAATGAACCGAAACTCAGCGTATAGCCTACTTGCCTCACAGACCCGACAAATAGGCTATATATAAAGCTTGAAATGTCTACTTTTAAACAAAACAATTCAAAACGAAAGAAAACAGACTGCTCTCCCTCCCGTATGAAATGTGCATTTCTCTCAGGCGAGTTCACTAGGCTACTGCGAAGATCACGAGTCAGCATCTTTCTAGCCGACAGACATAAAAAACAATTAAATGTCTTCTGCTATATTTTACATAGGCTATTCATAATAATTAATTTTGCCGGTTCGTTGTGACAGCTTTTAGGTGCCCTTAAATGTTACATGAATGCATCAGCACTGAAAACATAGAGATTTTTTTTTTCTTTTGGGGGCATTTTGTTTGACATGCATGCCAGCTTTTGCTCATCCCACTATTAAATTAAATCTGTTCTTAAACGAAAATGTATTGGTCGTGTTATTTCTTTTTTGTGGGATGTCCAATTTATATGTAGAAATGCACATTTGCAAAGGTGACTTAGTATGTTGTCGTAAAAGTGGCTCGCCTTTTGATTTTGCTCTGCCAATGTGGCTCTTGTGAAAAAAATAGTGAGGATCACTGCACTACAGAGTAAGGCGCTCGCTCACTCAGTACGCGCTGAAGGCTCGTTGCAAAATGGCTTATGCGTTTAACAGACCAGAAATAGAAGATCCTCCAATAACCAACAGGTCTGGTGTTTGGGTGCACTTTGGATTCCCTGTTAAACGCATTGGCCATTTTGCAACGCGCCTTCAGCCTGTATTGCTGAGTGAGCGAGCGCCTGACTGAGTAGCCTAACATAAACATATAAGTTGGTGTTTTTTTCTTCTTCGGGGGTGTCAGGGGCGTTGCCTGTTATGTCGTTTGGGTTATTGGGCTGCCTTGTTGAACGCATATCATTATATTTCACAATTTTTTTTTATTTTCCAAATATAATTAATTAGTCCAACGAACCGTTCGGTCCATAATGCGTACCGCTTACCGAACCGAAAGCCTCGTACCGAACGGTTCAATACGAATACGCGTATCGTTACACCCCTAATATATATATATATAAATTATTCTGGAAAATAAAATTTTGAATTTGAAAGTGAATTGAATCTCAAAACTGTGAGATAAAAAGTTATAATTACATTATTTATTTGTTTGTTTATGTATGTTTTTATTTTGTTGCAGAAATGGTTTTCCCTTTTACATTTCTTTGAGCATTTTTAATTGTTAATTATACTAGTTTGGTTATGTGAATTTTATTGTAACATACAATCATGAATTAAGCTATTACTAAATTAAGGTATTACTAAAATATTATTATATGCTTATTAAAAAAATAATTTATATGGTATTCATTCTGTACCATACCATGGCTGGACTGGCCATTGGGCATACCGGGCATTTGCCCGGTGGGCCGACGTGCTTTTTGGGCCGATATATCTCTTACTCATACTTTTTTTTTTTTTCTTTTAACGGCCCATAAAATTTGTACATCGGTGGCCCATTCGTTTTGTTTTGCTTAATTGGCGGCGCTGGGTTTGTGCCGGTGTAATGCATTGGTCAAAGTCAGTGTTAGGTTTTTTTTCTGACAGACCAGCCCATGAAACAAATAGATCAGCGGCCCATTGGCTCTTTTCTTGATTGACACTGGGCTGGCCCAATCACAACTTTAAACGAGTGAGCGAGCAGTGTCAGTGTGTATCTGTAAAAAAAGATGGAGAAGAAACGCAAGGAATGTGCAGATAAATAGCGTGAAAAAATAGAACCAGGCCCTTAAAGCAGACACTGTAAACTGTGTCAAAATATATGTTTTCTGACCTTCATCAGCTCCTGTGGCAGATGATGATAGTGAGGACGGAGGATCAGGAGAGAGATGAGAAAGTGTAGAGCCTGCGGTAAGCATAACTACTTTCAAAACACTTAGGCCATGTCATGAGTGTAGATTATTTCCACATCTGCATAGTTGACGATTACCGCAATTCACTAGAAATTTAATAAGAGGCGTTTGTAAACCATGTTTTCCGCCAAAATAAAAGCATGATGCAGTTTGCGTCAAAATAAAAGATCATGTGCTTATCCCTTTCAAGTATAGAAATTGGTACAACTAATTAAGAAAGTTTCCTTTATTTTTTTGTGCATTTGTTTTACAAAATATGGCTATTACTGTCATTGGATTAATATTATAACTATTTATAGGTGTAATGTAAATAGACACTGTAACTAAAAGAGGTTTGAATTTTTCTTTGTTTAATTTGCACACTGAATATGGGTTGGAGCTTTTAATTTCGAACTTTTAGCTTTTAAACTCTCAAAGTGCACCAGATTAATGAATTTAACATTAAAATGCACAAAAATTTCTCACGGGGGGGCATGCCCCCAAACCCCCCTAGAAGGACCGAGGACACACCACCATAGTTTTAACAAAAATCCTGTAAGAAACACTGGTATTGCTATGCCAGAGCCGCTTATAGCTGTGGAGTATAGTTCAACTGTATTAATAAATATAAAATTTTGACCTATTTCATCTGTTAACTCTCACTCGTTCCTATACTCACTCATTACATGGCATTAGTGGTTTTAATGAATAGGAGTTGGTATGCATATAATTAAGGGCGTGCAAAGATGGGTGGTGTTTATGATCATATAGTGGGCCGGTCTGGGCAAAAATGCCCGGGCCGATTTTTTGTCCCAGTCCAGCCCTGTCCACAGGAAATTTACTCTTCTTCCCTCTTTACATTGTCTTCTGAGCCACGGCATGTAAAAATACACAATTATTGGGTTTTAAAGTTTGACTGACACAAGGATTCATAGCAGAATTCCTGAACAATCTATGTTCCTCTCACTCTCAGTCTCTGGAGACCTAAAGAAAATTCCAGCTCCAGGAATAGAAACATATGTACAGTTAAACCCCCTGAAATACCAGAAATAGTGCACACTACAGGAATGGAAACATTTCCTCTGAGGTCCTGTTCTCTGGATTCCCGTAACTTTGGCAGTGCATGAAGAATCACTCTAATTGCAAATGGTGGAAACCAGGTGTGAGGTTTAAAATAATTAGTGCAACAGAGCAGATGTGAGGCAACATCTGGTTAATTATAATGCTAATGCGAAACAAGAGTCTCAAATGCTAAATGCACATGCGGCTGCACAGGTTTAGCTGGACGCATGTGGCTGATCCTCCAGAGATTTGCTTTGTGCTGCTGGATGTTGTGTTAAATAATACATACTAGTGAGGACATTTCCCAGCAGTATGTTCACATTCCAGCAACTCCTATAATAAATCTTTGAATCTTCCTCCCGTCACTCATGGCCACAATTATGTGAATACAGGTAATAAATACATTTCTGAAAAAATAATAATAATTAAGTACTTGGCAATACAAAGTTCATCGCTATCTATCTGTCTGTCTGTCTGTCTGTCTGTCAGAGTCATTTGTTCTATTATTTTATCTATTATTCTATCACCAATAACATTTTCTGTTCTTGTCTGTTGTTCATTTGAGATTAGAGGTTATATTTCAAATATCTGACAGTGAGTAATTAAATTAGTTTGAAGCAAAACTTTATTAATCCTTTTTTAAATTGATTTTGGCGTTCCATTGCATGAAGTAATCCAAAACTGTAGGTGTGTCTTTGCAAAACTCAGTCACAGTGTGTTCATTATGGGGGCTCTGTGAACTCCCTTGCAGGAGACACCGTAAGACCTGTCCATAACAGCAACCTGACCACCCACATTTGGGCCGTCCGACTGCTCAATACTCTACTGTAGATTAGTGTAATGTTTATGAAACCTGATCCTGGAAGACTCAACAGATGTTTCTCTTACTTGACACACCTGAATCTACTGATAAGCTCATTAAAAGTGAATTGGCTGTGTAAAATAAATGGGAAACGAACCAAATGATAATGGACAGGAAGTTTTATTAATGTGAACAAACATCCCACTGCAAATCTCACTGCCACATCATAGTTGGCAACATGAAATTACCTCTCACTTATGCAGCAGACTGCTTTTCTGAAGTGCTTTTCTTTTCTTTTTTTTTTGGAATTTTAGTCTGAAAACCAATTCAACCAGCTTCAGTATGAGTCATAACATTTGATTCCTAGAAAAATAAGATTGCAGGTAAATAAAAATAATTGCAGGTTCTTTATTTTATTTACCTTCATTTTTATAGTGTAAGGGAAATATAACAATTAAACCAGTTCATCTTGAGAAGATGGTTTCACAGAGTTGTGAATGAAGAACAATTTTTCTCTAAGTGTGAAGAATATTTAAAATAAAAAAAAAATTCCAGTTTAAAGAACCTTTGTGGAATGGCATTTTTATTGATGTACAGTGTTCTTCATGGAACCATATGCCAATAAAAAAACATCTCAGGTTACTTATGTATCCATGGTCCCTTTAGTAGGGAATGAGACACTGCTTCCTCTAGGGGTTTCTAGGGGAAACGCCTCATCGTGACCAGTGTCTGAAGCATACATTGAAAAACAACAACAACACGTTGGCCGGCGACAGCCCATGATGTCACTACCGGTTCGAATATATTATAAATAGGCAACGGGAGAACATGTCATCCACTTCTTCATCTGAAGCTTGCGTCCAAAGCATAGCAGGAAGCTAGAGGATTGAGTGTGTGATTCCCTACTCAGGAAACCATGGTTACATAAGTAACCTGAGTCATTCCGTTTCAAGGGAACTTCGAACCGCGTCCTTTATGAGTCACTATGGGGAACGGTATACCCACACTACCATGCTGAGTGGAGTGCAGGCCATGGGACGTTAGATGGCTGTCCGTGACATTATTCCTTATGGCCAAAGGGCTAGGCTACATACCCAAACTCCTGGGCCCAGGGTAGAGCTCAAGGCTTGGAATCAAGAATAGATTATTTAAGGGGATATGACTTGGCCTGTGACACAGGGGCTACCGCTTACTCTCACATAAGCTTGCTGAAGGAACTGTCTCAACAGTTCCCTAGTAGCAACACCCTGTTTAAATAGGTATCCTGAAGATACATAGGTGGTGTGGTGCCCAAGATAAACAGGGCTTTTCCCAACTCAAGAAAGGGCCCAATAGGATTTTAGAAAAGAACACCGAATACTAGTCTGCAAACTTACCACAGTGTGGATTTTAGAAAGTGGTAACAGACAAGCCGGGAATCATTTAAGCCTATCGTCTGGTTCCATTGACGTATGCGCACAGTTGAGAAACCCTTGCGCATGCGTAGTAAAAGTATAACATGTGGGGAAAAAGACGTTTTAAACCTTATTTTGGGGCAGTCATCAAAAATTTTCAGCAATTTTTTATCATATTTTACTGCTGTTTCTATACATGCAGTTTTTATGTCCCGGTGACCAGTGAAAATACAGTTCTGACTCTATGCCCATTCATTTAGATAGGAGCCTGGTCTTGTTAGTCTGAAATAGCTGTCCGGAGGCATTGCCAAGATGGTGGCCGAGTGGCACGACTTGCCTAAAAGGACTTTGATAATACTAATCTTGTTGATCATTATAATAGCATACGTTTTATGTAAAGATACGAATCAAAACAACTCACCTGTAGAGTAAAAAACAAGCGAGATCGGCATCTCTTTCTAGTTGAAGTTTGTCGTGAAGCTCTCTCCATCTATAAAATGCAACACCGATATTAATCCTCGCTCTTTCTCTCCTCTTGTCCCAAACTCTTCTTGGTTCGTTCGGTTGGCCCGTACGCTTACGTTTTTGTCTTTGTCGACAGAACCAGTGGCAGACAGTAAACAGTAATTATGTTCCATAAATAAGTAACACAATCCACCATAAAACGTGCAAGAAGTAGTAAATAAGTAACTGCTTGAAGCAAGCTAGTGTTTTGCTGGATGCTAAACACTACTTCCGCATTTGTCCACAACACTGTTTTCATGTTGTTTCTACGTCAGTAAAGGCGGTAACAAAGGGTAACTAACGTCATTGACAGGTGACTGCACTGCCCCGTGTCACTGTTTATAATGGGAATTTTCTCATAATTTACAATTAGTTGAAAACATTAGAGATATTGTTAGCAATCAGCTGGACAAAATATATAACACTAGCCTAGTGGTTTTTGGATATTTTACTGCAAATATCTTACAAATTGTACCTTTAAGGAGCCGTAGTCTCTCTTCCTTGTACCTGACTGCCTGTGATGCATTACAATCCTCAAACAAGAAAGTTATCCGTTATTCTTCTCGTTATTCCAAGTCCAAGCTTAATCCACTCATTATTTCAGCTTCAAAAGTCCACTTGATGTCACGGTGACGGATGACAAATATAACTGTGCACATGTACATTCTGACTCGAGTTAACTTGCATAATAACTTTGACTGTTTGCCCTTTTGAACTGTAATAACAATCACTTGTGCAGTGCCATGGCCGCTGACATTATTTATTTGCTATCATCTCTGTGGTCTCTGCTCTGCGTCGAGTCTGAATCTGACCACTAAAACTTTAAGATTAAACGGTTCTTTTATATTATTATAAAAATGGGAGAAAATATTAAGTGCGGTTTGGCGATCGAAGTCATTGTGTCCCTCATTGGTTGCCAGAGAAACATGACACGCACTTGAGACTGCACATGCGTGCTAGCTGGATCAACCTATATCCTAAAATATGCTTTTTAACGCAATGTGAGCGTCATAGAAAACATTCATGTGACAGTTCACCTCAGATCTTGTTTCTGATTTGAAATATATTAAATATGAGTGTGTCAAGTGTGCAAGCATTATTCCCGTGCGTGCACTTGCTTTAACTCCGAGACCGCGCGCTCTGCTTCTAACGGCAGAGAGAGAGAGAGAGATCGCTTTTTTTTTTGCCTCACTCTTTTCTTTTCCTAATTTTACAAGTTGCAAGTTACAAAAAACACAAACAGTGTCTGATCATGGCCGGGTGTTCTATGAGTCTGATGACTCCGATTGCAAGGGTATTACACACAATGTTAAACAGATCCTGGACCCGAAGTAATAAATTCGGACCGGACCCGGCTGATCATTTAAAATATAGATGACCCGGGTCGGGTCGACAGTCAACGGTGAAGACCTCTACTTCAGACATGGGTCTCAATGAGGTGTTCCCCATAGTTACCCCTAGAGGACGCAGTTTAAAGTTCCCTTGAAAGGGAACCTTCTTTTTGAAAGAGTGTAACTGGCACCAGAGGTAGTCTGTTGGTTGGAACCTTTTGTGATTCATTCATATTACTGTAGCTTTGCATTTTTTGAATATGTATATTTTTCCCTAGATATTCTCCTCTCCATCCGTTCAGCATTCATTGCTTTATTAAACCACACACCAGACAAACACCGTAGTGGCTGGCCCTGACTTTCAATGTTGTTCAACTACCGTCAACTGGCAAAAGAGCAGCAGGAAATTCATGCTGGTAATTTCAGCAGAGAACATATTTGCTCTTTATTCCACTATTTAAACTAATAATACTACAAATACAAATATTTTCTGGATACCCACATTATGTATTTGTATCGGGATCTGCTCAATAAGTGGGTGTGAAATTGTTTTACTCAGTTTGGCAAGTTCCTCATCAATTACATGACATGGGGACAATTCTGTTGTAAGACAGGCTTGTTGTTTAATGAGCTACAGATCCATGCAGAATTGTAAAAAATCCCACCACAGTCTCCACATGATTAGTACATATTACAATGACAAATATTTGTAGTTAATGTGTGCGTGAGATGGGTTTGTGTTATGCTTGAGGTGCCAGCAGGGGTGATGTCCCCCCTCATGCTTTTCTGCACTGGAAGAAGCAGGGAAGGAAAGGCTGAGGTGATTCACACATGAGTCAACAGCTATCAGCTATATAAGCCTGACCACTCATGGAGCCTGGGCGTCATACACTCCTCATATCTCAAAGGTAAGTTCCCTTCGCTCTCTCACTCTCCACTCTCACACTATCTGCAGCTCTGATACTCCTATGAGCACTGATGATTTTATCATCTAACTCTACATTTATAGCCTTTAAATTGCTATTTGTATCATTCACATTATGAAGAAAATAAGTTTAATATTCCACACAGGGATTAAAAAAGATGACTTTTGGAATGAAGCAACCATTGATTATACAAGGGCAACATGTTCTTTGGGGAATTTACTAGATATTGAAATCCCAACTCTGGCACAGAGGCCAGGTCGTTTAGTTAATTTGGAAGTGAGACTGAACATAGCTGAATGCTTAATTGCTTGACTTTACAGACCGAAGAGGCCTGGGGTTCAATGACATGCTCATTGTGAGGGCTACAGGCAACTTCACATTAGAGATGTTCTTTCATGTGCAAGGAACTCACTTTTGTGTTGTGTTATGTTGTGTAATTTTATAGGACACTTTGTCTTAATTTGATTTGCTGCTATCAGAGATTAAGTGTCTTGTACAATCCAAATCAACTGAAGCATCCAGTCAGGATTGCTCAATGATTAGGCACAGCTTCAGGACTTTATCATTTGATAGAAAATACCCTTTTGTAACAGAATTTTACTAAAAAAGATTTCTTAATCCAGTGTAGAAGAATGCGTTTTGGGGGGGGGGGGGGGGGGGGCGCATTTTGAAGTAAGCATTTTGCCAATAATTTGTATTTAGGGATGCAAATTTAGTCAATTCATTATAATCTTGAAGAAAAGGGGAAAAAAAGGAAGAAAAAAACCTTGGTTTCCATAGAAATATTTAGTATTAAATATTTCATATTTAACCGTTGATAATAATATATATTTCTTGAGCACCAAATCAGTATTTTACAATGATTTCGATCTCCTGTGACACTGGTGACTGGAGTATTGGCTGCTGAAAATTCAGCTTTTCAGTCACAGGAATAAATTAGGTTTAAAAATATTTTATAAAATTATTTCAAATTGTAATATTTCACTAGATTACGGTTTTTACTCCATTATTAGTTTTAATAAATGCAGCCTTGGTGGGCATACAAGACTTCTTTCATATATATTGAAACATTTTGACAGAGATTCAAAATAATGCTCATTATTTTATTTCAGCAGGTCTTGCTGCACTGTTGCAAAGTTTAAGACCACTCAACACAGGAAGCATGTATTTTCCAGCTCTTCTCTACCCTTGCATTTTGGGCATGCTCAGTCTGGTTCATGGCATTCCCGTTCATCCAGATAGGTAGAAAAACATGGTCAAACTGCAGGCAGACACCATCATCCTCAGAATCAAAGATCACAATGAGAAGGTAATGGGTTAACATTTTTTGCAAGTCTTCTGTTCTATTAAAGTGATAATGATTCATATTGCCATGCTCATTTGTGTCTTCTCTCTCAGTTGAAACTATATCCAAAGCTCCTCATTGGGGATCCAGAACTTTACCCCGAGGTTCCTGCTGATAGACACATCCAAGGACTAGGGTCTATTATGGACACCCTAACTACTTTCCAGAAGGTTCTCCAAAGGCTGCCCAAGGGGCATGTGAGCCAGATACGCAGCGATTTGTCCACCCTTCTGGGTTACCTTAAGGAAAGAATGACATCTATGCATTGCACACTCAAGGAGCCAGCTAATGGGAGGTCACTGGATGCATTCTTGGAGGACAACGCCACCCACCACATTACTCTTGGGTACTTGGCTTTAGACAGACTGAAACAGTTCATGCAAAAGCTGATAGTTAATCTGGACCAGTTGAAAAGCTGCTAATTTGAAATGATTGTAGCATTATAAATATACTATTTATTATATTTATTTAAAACCCTGTATATTTATAGACCAAAGCAGCATTTTGCCACATTTTGATATGTATGAACTTCCCTTACGTTAAACGGTAAGCTTAAAACACTGTCGTGACATGATGGCATGCCAAACAATCTGTCCTTGCTATGTAAACACTAGCAATCTGATACCTGCACGCGTTGCCAAGTCATACTTCATGCTGTTTGCAGGATGACATCAGCATTTGCTGAGCGTGCTCAATGATGTCACTGTGTTTACCAGAAGCAACGAGGTCAGACTCTGCTTGGAAGCTGGAATCATGTTCCCATTTTTCTTCTTGCCTCAACACCAGCATTGTACACTTGCCGAGTGCCCTGCAGAGTTTAGTTCCAACCCACATGGGAGAGAAGAAAACTTATTTTCCTATACAGTATGAATCTATGCACTTTGAATATCCTGATTATTTTTACTAGTTTTGTATTTTGTGTATATATATATATATATATATATATATATAGGTTACCAATAAATTAAATGTCTAAGTTACATAGACACTTTTGCAATTTATTGTGGCTCTGTGTTTGCCTACACAATTTGCACGTTTATGGTCGGTCATTGTATAATTTCCCAGAGAAACCCAATGACAAATGGAGCATTGGAATGTTTTTTTTTTTGTTTTGTTCTTTTTACACAACCATCAACAACAGGCTTTCTTTCACCATACAACTTATGACTTAACTGTAAGTAATAAGCAAAATCAATAAAATCAACACAACCATTTTGACATCTGCAGTTGAATATCATGTTTATTTGGCTTTTGTAAGGTCAAATTCTAAAGCTTTATTCAACAGAAAGCATCTTTTGGTGAATTTTAAATATTGCATCAAACAACGGTTCAGAAACTGTGTGCACATCTTATCTGTGGAGACTAAATTATTCATATTGGCCATAAGCAACCCTGCTCCAGACATTTTAGTCATTAAAAAAACACAATCTGTGGTTGGATATCGGTATAATTTATTTTGTATACAGCAATAAAAAAGGTTTTTTTTTTTGTTTGTTTTTCAGACTTTATCAACGAGGTGCTTTACATAATTCAACATGGGATGACAGGAATTGCCTGTTGGCATTTAAAACAAGTCCACCTGCTTTCAAGGTTTGAGAAAAGCAATTAAAAAACGACAGCTAAGCTATGTAGGCAAAGTTCATATTGACAACAGTTGACCAATCATCTGGTTTACAAAACATTAACTTGGTAATGTTAAAAAAAAACTCCCTGTGCCAAACGGCAGGACACATGAAACGTGGCGTTGAGCTCTTGATAATCAAGAGATGTCCCCACAAAACACAGTCTGTAACGTATTGGAACAGTCTCTGCATTCTGTTCTATCTGTAATGGAAATAAATTTCTGAAGCAAACCAACATCACAATGAAAAACTGACTTTTTCATTTTTTAAAAACTCAATGTATTAAATGTAGTCCTTCTCTGAAAGGTTTTCAACATTTTTACATGTTCTTTCAAGCTCACGTGTTCAAATGAACCATTTGCTCTTTTTGACTGCAGTCTTCGTGTTTGATGTTCCCATCAGTTTCTTTTTGTACTGGTTGACCAGTGTGTCAAAGCGGACATCCTCTCTGTTCTGGAACTTTCTTTTTGCAGGTTTGCCATTCTGGGGACTTACCTTGAAATAATTACAACAGAATAAAAATGGGTTAAACTGGTGGAAGAACCAAAAAGTATTCACCTAATACTACTCATCACTGCAAGATTTTTTCCTCAGAAAAAGAAATCATGCAACACTAAGGCAGGGGGGTCTCCAAGAGCTACCTTCCTGCAGACTTCAGTTCCAACCCGTGCTAAAACACACTCATCTGAAATGATCAAGTAGCTCTGATCACCTATATTAGCTGGTTCAACTGTGTTTGATTGGGCTGGAAGCTGAAATCTGCTGGACAGTAGCTTTCCATGAGCAGGGTGGGAGCCCCCTGCTGTAGAGTGATCATAATTCAGATTTGCCATCACAGGAATACATTTTTATTACAATTTTAATTTTCAAATATATTAATATGAATATATATAAATGTAATAAATCTATATTTATTATTATAAAATATATATTAGAAAAACTTAATTTTATTAATAATAATAATTATTATTATTATTATAATATTTCAACTTAGTATATCGTTTATATAATATTCTATTTATATAATCTCTTTGGCTTACCTGTTTCCTGTTCATGTTGGATTTCTCAGTGAAAGTAGACATCTTTCTCTCTTTCCTGCTGGGCCCTTTGCTCTGTTTCTTGGGTTGTACCATGGGTTGTTTCCCTTTATCGCGTTTCCTGAGGAATAGTGCAGGGGTCATTGTATGTTATAGTTTTTTATTAATGAATTAATGGTGCACGTTTCACTTGTGCAGTACCTGATTTTTGGGCCTCTGTGTGAAGGCATGTGCAGAACCTTGGCCCGTTTTTTGCCATCCTTCAGTTCTACATGCTCCACCTCTGGTTTGGTAATAAAGCCACTGTACTGGCTTCCTTGGTCCTTCTGTTTAACAACATTAGCTGTATTTTCTTTCCTCAAGGGTCCTTTCTTCTCTGAATGCTGCTGTGGTGGCTGCTCTCCTTTTTGGCTACTGGTTTTTTTAAGTTGCTTCTATGGAAAAAGACATCAAGGACATTTTATTTTGACAATTTAATTTAAGCGATTTAATTTTGACATTTCCAAAACATTACATTGACAGGGAGCTGAGATGCAGCTGAGCCTCACCTTGCTGTTTTCCAAACGAATGGCTTTAAGTTTCAGCTTCCTTTCATCCTCCAGAGAGAACTCCACTATGGGTCTCTGACGGGAACAACACAGGAAATGACACCATCAAACATTAATACTTCACCACTGGTCTTTCACAATCTTCAGCTATTGCTCAATGCTGAATCTTTTTCTAATTTATATTAAGTGAAACAGCCACGACTCTTGGGAATAGAACGATTCATCTTGTTTTTGAGAAGTTAAATTCAATAAAGACCAAAACACATTCCATTGAGTGTCAAATAAATGAGTGTTTATAGGATGTGTGGAAAGATTGACAGACACACATGTGGCGTGATTTGTTCTAAAGTGCGTTCCTTTGACCTTTTCTGTAAAACACTGAAATGCCACTGCTGTAAAGCTGGCACTAAAGCCTTTAATAAAAGGCCCTCAAAGTGTGTTTTCCACACCAGCATGCTAAAGCTAATATCTTCTAATACCATTCCCTAATGCAATGGCACTGAACATACTTCTAGGAATTAAAACAGTCGCCTCGGTGGTCTAGTTGTCTTTCTAGGAATAATTCAACTTTATAGAACAACAAACAGGTTATCAAATATCCCTTTTTTACCAATGCTCTAAGCAAACAGAGAGAATAAGTTTTCAAATAAGGCCTCATTTTGGAATTTAAACAACAACTAATTTAAGGTGGTCTACCTTTTGGGGTTCAAAGATGTCTGGGTTGTTGTTGAGGTGACGTAGGGTTTGTAGAGCATGTTCATGCTCTTTAAACTCCACAAAGCCATATCCTAGAGACTTGCCGATCACCTGACCACGAATAGGCTTCTTGTCATACATCACACGACACTGTAGGTACATATATACAGCGAAAGAGACAATCAGGAACAGTAAGGTCTTTGCACAGTAAGTCTGAAATTTTCGCATGATGAAAAATAAATACGACCTCACATTGTGTCAATCATGTTTACACAGTGCCTCCGAAACTTTCGTCCGACATAAAAAAAAATTCGGATCAGGTTTGATTTTCTGCATTTTGGAATCCGTATGCATCGCATGCATTTTGATATGAAAGGATGGTGAATACGGAAAAACGCATGCAAAAATTTCGGACTTTTGTATGCAAAGACCTTAAGTCTTGTTATATATGACAAGTATACCATAATTAGTTTATGCTATCAAAAGCACTGTTGTAAGTTATGCAGTTAAAGGTGATGTAGGCATTTTCGGTCATTTAGGTAACACAGGGTTTCTGCAGGTTTTATGAGTGGAAAGACTCTAAGATCTTTGTATGATTAAAGTAAAGAAAGTTTAAGGAATAAATTGAATGGAACACAGTAAGTCAGTAGCCTATGGTCTTTAAACTGGTAAATGTTTTGTAATAGCAAAGCTTCAAGGTTTGAAAATACAACTTGGGTATAGATCTCTATTTAAGAATTTTATTTCACCAGAAACAGCTAACATATGGAAATAACTTTCTGTACCTTCTATTCATACTAGGGATGTCCAGATCCGATCACGTGATCGGAAATCGGGCCCGATCGCGTGGTTTCAGACTCGATCGGAATCGGACGTTACCTCCCGATCAGGACTCGGATATATATATATATATTCTCATTAATTTTGAACACATCTTTTGTTATGCGGTGGCACAGAGTTAGACCCTTTTGACTCTACACAGAAACAGCAATGCGTGCGGCATTACATCACTTTGTTTTCAAGAGCTGGTGTGAATAAATATAGATTCAAACTCAAAGAGACGTGATAGTTTGCACATGACCTGATATTTCATTCGGACCCAGGATACAGCGAGATGAACATCACAGAGCGCTAAACTCTCATGCAGTGTGTGTTTCATTCATACTCGAAGCCGGAGCACGCTCTCGCGCTGATATCAAGATATTCCTAATATGGACAAAAGCGTCCAGCTATGCTGTGGTGCTCACAGGAAAACAGAAACTTATGCAAACATGAAGACATTAATATACGATCACGACAATAAATTGTTCTTCAAGTCATCTCCAGCAGGCGATAAATAAAGTATGAACAATGCAGTGCTGATTGACATAGTATTTATTACAGTATAGAAACTATTCTGCATTATTATGTGATAAACAGTGTTTGTAGTATATAAACAAATCATTATTATTTGTTATTGTCCAGCATTTATAGATTTCTAAGCCAATTAAAAGCTAGAAATTAGAGAAAAAATAAAGTTGCCTATACTACCAGTCAGAAGTTTTTGAACAGTAAGCTTGTTAAGGTTTTTTTTTGTTTGTTTTTAAGAAGTCCCTTCTATTCACCAAGCCTGCATTTATTTGATCCAAATTACAGCAAAACAGTAAGATTTTGAAATAGTTTTACTAGCCTATTTAAAATAGCTGTTTTATATTTGAATATATTTCAAAATGTAATTTATTGAAGATCCTGGATCTGTTTTTTCGCTCTTCTTTATTCTTTTTTTATGTATTATAGAAGTATCGGATCGGGACTCGGTATCGGCAGATACTCAAAATCAAATGACTCGGACTCGAGGACAAAAAAACCTGATCGGGACATCCCTAATTCATACTGTTTTCCAGTGAAATAAATTCTTACAAGATATATACTTGAAAAGCAAAATGACAAATCAAGTCTAAAAGTCTTGTTTTTGAGAAACTGATCAAAATTTTTAATTATGCTTAAATACATTTTTATTTTATGAATTACATTTTTATAATTTTGATTAAAACAAAAACAACAAAAAAACTGCCAATTAGCTCAAAGAATCTACTTTTCAGACACCATTGACCAATCTGTTATTGTTTTAAGCATAAACTCACTTAATGTTGTTCAATTTCTCAGAAAACAACACTTCATATGATTAAATCACATTTCAAGTAAATGTACCTTGATTTAAGGATGTTTAGATTTTTTTTTGGAAAAAGAACATACTGAGGGAGTTTTTTTTTTTTTTTGCAGTGCATGAAACATTCAATGCTTTGACTTTACAGGTGTATTTTATTTATTTACAATTAAGAAGATTTCTAAGAAAAACAGACGAAATGATAAATTATATTATACATGTTTTTAACGTATATCTTTTTCCATCATGCAAAATGACTGATAGGCAGAGAAAGGGTTTCTTGAAGAACTGTTCCTGTCAGCTAAATGACCAATTAATAAAACTACTGTAGAGCGTGACACCTCCTGATCATCCCCAAATAACATAGTCCTGCCCTCTAGTGTTGTGAGAATCCTACTTTATATAATTTATTTTTAAATCAACACTGTTTTAAATTTTGGTTTTCTATTAGTTGGTTACAGCATTTGGAAGAGAAGAGCACTACTTTCTGCAGATTAAGTGTGTGTTTAGTGTGTTACCTCAGTAATGCGGACCCCTTTACCACTGACAGCAGAGAGGCACAGCTTCTGAAGTTTCTGTTGATCGACACTCTTAGGCAGGTTATGAACACACAGCCGTGTTTTAGACACATAAATACTAATGTCCTTTAACTTTGCCCTCTTCAGCTCCTCAAACTGACAACACAAACAAACAACATGTTAAACTTTGCCCTCCTTTACACCTGGCATCATAATAAAGCACTTGACATTTTTTTTTTTTACTAAGCTAATATAAAACACACTAATTTACAAAATTACTTTTGAACCAAAATTTAGTAATTAGTTAAGTAATCCACATAAATACAATTAAAGAAATTAAAGTAGTGTGTGTGGATATGTATATATATATATATATATATATATAATACTGGTCAATCAAATCCATGAGCTAATAAATAAAGGATGCCCATCACCCTCTCCATACTCACTCTTGTCCTCTTGGCCATATCAGCTTCTGAAACTCCCTCTGCAGCCTTGGATCCAGGACGAATCACTGGAAAAGTTCAAGAGGTAACAAGTTCATCTAGGTGCACATGTACGCTTCATTGCTATTGGCTAACTCAATGTAAGCTCTGTTACTGCCCAGCTGACTTGGCAGTGTTTTGTGACTGGCTTTACTCACAGCCCTCTCTGGCGAGGTAAAGGTTCCTGGAGCCTGTGTGAGTTTTCACTTTCTTGTCCTTAAATTTGGCGGCATCTTCTCTGTTCACGGCAGGCAAAATGTTCAGTCTCCTGCCATCAACTCTAATGCCACCAAACTGAAATGCATGTACATGTCAGCACAATAATCCTGTGTTTACTGGTATAATTCTTTCTAGAGTTGCAGGACAGTGGACTTACCTCTTTTTCATCTTGAGCAGCAGCAGCGATGCATTTCTCTGCCGCTTCTTTACTTTTGAACTGAGCAAAAGCACAACCTAAACAGACAGTCATGAAAAAAGAGAGAAATTACTTTGAAGAAAGAACTCTGATTGCATAAAGGCCTGGATTTAGCTGACTGAAACTACCTTTTGAACATCCTGTGTCTGCGTTCATCACCACACGGACGTATTTTAGCTCACCAAACTGCAACAACACTTCTTCCAAACCCTCTTCGTCTGTGTCAAAGGCCAGATTTCTGATAACATTAACCCAAAATGACAATAAAAACATGAACTCCTTTTTAAAACAACTGCTTATAGACAGGGCTGCTGCTTAGTGACAGGTAAAATGTTTGACTAACTGTAAAACAAAGACAAGTGCCTTATTTATTTATTTATATGATTCTCACCTGATGAAGATGGTTCTTCCCTCATTCACATCTGTAGGAAGAGGGTCTCTCTTCTTCTTTGGAGGAGCTGAGAAGAGAGATTTATAGAGAGTCATTTACAGACATTAAAAAAATTGCATAAAATTTGCATATTTGCAAAACCTTTAAATTTAAGTGAGAACAAAATGTGTACAAACTAATTCTAAATATAAATGAAAACTATAATACATACAAGTTATAATACATTCAAACATACTAAAACAACACGATAAGGTTTATCATTCTTACTAAAATAACATTGATATAAATAAAAGTATAATACAATTACTTTTTCCCTCAGTGTCGTCATCATCATCATCATCGTCCTCAGATTCACTGGCATCACTGTCTGTCTGCTGAGATTCAGAGTCCCCTTCCTCTTCACTACTATCAGCTTCATCATCATCCTCAGATGCCTCTTCTTCTTCTGACTCGGAGTCGTCCTTTTCTTCCTGTTTTGTGGGCCTTAACACAAGACAGACCTTATGTTAAATTCAAGGAAATCAAATTCACACACATCATCAGATCTGTTGCACTTCCTGTACTTACTTTTTCTCGGCCTCTTTTTCATTCCCATCAGCACCTGCACCTTTAGAATTCAAATTCACTTTCTCTTCCTTGACAGATCCTACAAGATATCCAGATACACATCACAACAAAACCTAGAGTGTAGATGCACTTTCAAAGCTTTTTACAAGAACATCCACATAAATGAATGCTGCTGATGGAGTTCAGATGAAAATCCACATTACCAGCCGCTCCAGCTGACTGGGTGGCGAGATACTTGTCTTTTGCAATGGCCCAGTCCACAGCCACCTGTCTGTCTGTGAGAAGGAAATAAAACACATTTTATGATGGTAAAAAAGTGAAACTAGAAGTTTCAATTAAATTACAATTAAAAAAATCTGTTTTCTATTTGAATACGTTTTAAAACGTAATTGATTTCTGTGATGGCAGAGCTGAACTTTCAGCAGTCTTCAGTGTTAAGGGAAGACTCACCTTTGATCTCCTTCAGGTTCATCGCAGCCAGAGCTTTTCCAGCTTCTGCCATGTTCTTAAACTGCACAAATGCAAAACCTCGCTTCTTCCCATCTGCACAAACATGTTGCCATGAAAATAAGGTGGACGGCCGTATGAAATATCATCATGTAAAAAAAGGACTTAAGAGATGCTTATAAACAGTCCGATGCATTTGTTGGTCAAACATTTACCTGGTTTTAAGGGAATCTTGGCCTCAATCACTGTTCCAAACTTGGAGAAGATCTGTCTCAAATCGTCTTCTTCACACTGCACATAAACCAAATCAGTGCATGAGCCAGTATCACACGATGTCAACAGTCAAAACTACACATTTGTCCTTTATACAACAACAGTATTAACTTGACTTGCCTTAAAACTGAGATTTCTGATGATCAGTCGAGCTTTCAGTTTGATCTTCTTTACGCCTGTACTCTTTGGAGGACTTTTGCTTTCTGTTGGTTCCTCAGGTTTCTTTGTATCTTCTGAATCTGCATGAACAGTTCA
The DNA here is from genome assembly GCF_963082965.1 of Carassius carassius. Taxonomy (NCBI): domain Eukaryota; kingdom Metazoa; phylum Chordata; class Actinopteri; order Cypriniformes; family Cyprinidae; genus Carassius; species Carassius carassius. The sequence continues at coordinate 29,059,666 of NC_081767.1, read as the reverse complement.
GACTCATTTCTTGCAGACCACAAAAGAGTGAATAATCCATGAATAAAAAATACAAGTAAGCCTAACCTTCTTCTGTTTTCACTTTCTTCTTCTTTTTCTTATTATCTGGCTTCTTCTTGGCCACAGTTACAAATATCTTCTCGCTTTCATACACTTTGACTTCTTTAATGGCCCGCTGAGCATCCTCTTCCATTGAGAATGTAACATATCCAAAGCCACGACATTTTTCGGTCTCTGCGAACAGCACACATTAATGTTTCTTTCAAACCTAGAGACTGCAGGAAATGCAGACCTATACATGTAATTTTACAAAGTTACATTCTTAATTTTTTTTTTTTTTTGAGTTGAAAAATAGTTGATGTACCCTAACATACAAAAGTTAGCATTAACTTGATCCAAAAAGACAAAGGCATTTATAATGTTCAGAAATATTTATATTTCAAATAAACCCTGTTCATTGAACTTACTATTTATCAAAGAATAGAAAAAAATATATCAAGGTTTACATAAAAATGCTAAATTTGTGTTAGCTATTCACAATGTTAGGTGTTAAGCATGGTTAAGTCTAAACTGACTCACTTTATATTTTCATTGATTTAGATAGATTTTATTGATTATATATGTTATTATTATTATTATTTATACATATGTTAATGCTTTGGCAACACTGGGTTACACAGTCATGTTAATAAAGCTTAACTGAACTTAAAAGAGTGAGTGAGTGAGTGAGTGAGAGTGAGAGAGAGAGAGAGAGAGAGAGAGAGAGAGAAAGAGAGAGAGAGAAGTCATTTTATAACGTAATGGTTTAAATGGTTAACTCTTACCTCTGTCCCTGACAACAAAGCAATTCTTCAGCGGTCCTATTTCTGAGAACACCTCTGTCAGCTGTTCGTTGGTGGCTGTTGCAGGTAATCTCCTGACAAATAGTGTGACTGCAGGCATTTTCAACACGAGCTCACCTGTTCTTCACTGCCAGCAAACGTCTCTAAAACAGCACTATTGGTAACAGACTATGGCAGATATTGTTATATACAAGTCGCGATAACATTAAGGATCTTGTCATATGAAAGCCTGTAAACAGTGAAGTAGTAATAAGACACGTTTTCTCGCGTGTTTCTGCTCCACAGGAAGTTGTCATGCTGGAGATTCTCTGTTTGTGTTTGTTTGCGCGCTGAGGAACACCACTGACACCTGCTGGTCTGGAGAAGTATGTCTTTTTTGAGTCCAGCCCAAACAGGACACACAATCACAATAAAGTAGTCCAAACGACTCGCATGCTTGTGCTGTAACTATTTATCACCCTACATCATAGTAGCCAACATCCCTAATACTTTTCTTTTTTTTTATTCTATTCATATAGTAAAAAAAAAAAAAAAAAAAAGTTGCAGGGGTGTTGGCTACTAGGATGTAGGGTGATAAATAGTATAAGGTTATTGCACATATTTTGATTGCACAAAGGGAGAACATTTAACTGTTCATTATAGTGCCTATAACCTATACACTGCCTTTCAAAAGTCCGTTTTTTTAAAGAAAGTTCTTATGCTCATCAAGGCTGCATTTATAATTTTGTGAAATAGCCTATTATTGCAATTTAACATAACCATTTTATACTTTAAAATATAATTTATTCCTGTGAAGCAAAGCTGAATTTTCAGCATCAGTCTTCAGTGTCGAATGTTCTTCAGAAATCAATTTAATACGCTGATTTTATTATCAGTGCTGGAAACAGTTGTGCTGGCTATTATTTTTGGGACCTGTGATATTTTTTCTTTTTTCCTTTTTTTTTTTTTTACTTTTAGAATACTTTTATTCAGCAAGGATTAAGAAGTTAAATGGATAAAAAGTGATATTGTTAGAAATTATTTCTATTTTGAATAAAAAAAATTATTTTCCATTTATTTTATTTTATTTATGGAACACAGGTTCAGCATATAAATCAGCATATTAGAATGATTTCTGAAGGATCATGTGACACTGAAGACTAGAGTAATGATGCTGAAAATTCATTGCTGCGTCACAGAAACAAGTTCTATTTTAAAGAATAATAAGCTTTTATCGTCAAATCTTTGCCAATAGTATGTATTTCAATGTCTTTCTACTCTTGGTCACTAGAGGGCGACACCATCCACTCAATTTTATAATATCTTATTGGCATGATTTTGCACGTTGTAGAATGCAACAAAAAGTCAAAAGGAAAAAAAGTAATCAGTAATGATAAATAATAAATAATTATAATAATAATTTAAAATATAAAATGTAATTTAAATCTTAATATATAAATGTAAATATCATTTTTGTAAATGTTTAAATAACTTATTCTATTTCCATTAAGCTTTGCTCAATGACAGTATGGCACAGGCTAAAATGTAAGTATGCTCTGAAGTAGAAATCTTGGAATTGTCTGCAAGATTAGTACGCATTGGTTAATTGTTTCAGACATGACCAAGTCAAAATGTTTAACTAAACACAAATACACTGTTATTTAGCTCAAAATGAAAGTGATGATTTTCAGATATCTTGATTTTGCTCTTGATGGTATACCTGATCATCAGACAGACATCATGCTTTGTCCTCTGGTTCTCCTTTGTCACCCTTTCCTGTAATCCCGTCTGTGTGTCTTAAGTGTCTTAGCCCAAAGTGTAAGTTAATCTACCTCTGAAGGACAGTTACCAAGATGTGAGTATAGTGTGTGACAGAGAGCTCACCAGCAGAGCAAACGTTCATGTGTCGCAGGAATTAAAGAGAGTGAGAGAGACCGAGAGACAACAGTGGGATAGCAGAGACTGGTGCCCAGCAGAAATGATCTTACATCACCCTGTATGATGAGTGTGTTTCTGTTTTCTTTGCTTTAGCACTTTGGACACATCCTTCTGTAAGTATCAGCACAATTTTCTTATCATACAGTTTGCATATAGACAGTGTGCATTATTTATTTGGAATCTAAAAGGCCACAAATGACACAGTGGTAATGCTGTGGATTGGGTTATTGTATTTCATCTGTTTAAATCAAGATACTCTCCTACATGTGGGGGCGTCCACTTAATGTTTGTAGTTCATACTGATATCATATGCTTTTTAGGCTGTGATGAGAAAGACCAAATCAAGTCATAATGGTCCAGGTGCAGTTGGTGTTTAGAGAAGACTGAGGGTGAACTGTCACAAAATGTTTTTACAGTATAACCAGAATAACATGTTGCGAAAATATACTGAAAATGACAGGTTTTCTTTAATTAGCCTTAAAACATTACTGTAACGTTTTGGTGTAATGCAAACAAAATCAGATAAAACTGCAATGTTGGCAAAACAGGTTTAGGTTTTAAAAAACCTACAATTGGATAGAAACCTTTTGAACGTGTACATGCAAAAAAAAAAATTAATATATCATATTCATTTGATAGTGAGGTACATTTATGATCACAGCAGGATACTGTCATGCTCCTGGTGTTGACGCAGATTCTGTAAATGGGTCATACATTTCTCTCTCTCTGGTGGTGCTTTAAAATAAGGTTGTAGGAGGGGAAGTTATGAAAGATATTTTTCTTGCGCTGATTTGAATGACAGGACGCCGCATTGCAGAGCCAAACACAACAGCACTAAACACAGATGAAAAACACAAAGAACACACACTGATGTGGAACATATCTATCTATCTATCTATCTATCTATCTATCTATCTATCTATCTATCTTCTGAATGTAGACTAAAGCAGTGTTACCGAATGACCTTGTCAGAGGTCAGCAAAGTGGGACAGTGGACAGTGGGATATTGTAGGAACCCACGCTGGCAGTGTGTTGAGTGGGAGAGTTCAGACTCATGTGATGAGGGACTGATGAATACAAATGATTTCTTTTCACTGACTGAATCAACCCACCACAGCAGAGCATTTTTGTTGCCAATGTTGTTAGACAGAAAATGCTTACTAAGCTGCCCTAGTTACTTTATCTGTACTTTATGTATGGAAAATGGGTAGATGAGGGCCTATATAATGCTAATGTAATATATAATAGTGACTTTCTAAAACTGAAATTTATTTTACAATTAGAAATATGGATAGTTACAAAAAGGTTTTATAGTACCTTATTTAATAATCATAATGATTGGATTTTTGTTATGCATTCTAATAGTTCTTTATAGTAAAATGAATTAAATTGTCATAGTGTTTGATTGACAACTTATTGTTTGTATTGAATGTGGGTCACGGGTGCAATGACTTACAATACTGGTGATATGAGCATCAGTGCTGTCTCTCTAATGACAGCTGTGCTGTAATGCTCTGGGGCTGAAGAACAATCATGTCTACAGTATTGCATAATGAACACATCTGAGGGACACATGTGCGTCAGATAGTTGTTTATGACTACAATGAAATGTAGATTATTTATACACTGTTTTAAATTAAGACACAAAAATGGTGATAGCATCTTGACTGATGTACACTATTATGAGCCTCATAAGATACAGTGTGTGTGTGTGTGTGTGTGTGTGTGTGTGTGTGTGTGTGTGTGTGTGTGTGTGTATAATCATCACAAATCATTACAAAGAGGGGATACGCAGCTGCCAAACCATTTATACCAAAAAAAACCTATGATACACAGAAAATAAGCCATTAATTCACTCCCATAGTCTCATAATACCTTGATGATTGTTCATTATTGAGTGGCCGTTTCCTGGGACACAGACCATATGGAGGGTCTCAGTGGGGGTGTAAGGGAGGGTGGGTGGATGTTTACACAAGGGTCTTATGGGTCATCCAACATAAATCTGCATAATGCTATTAGCATCAACAACTCACAACTTGCTATAATGACTAATGAGAAATCACTGTGGATGATAGGAAAGAATCTCGTCCTAAACCGAATGACCCGCATTCCCAGAAGCCGCATGCTTGATCCTTTAAATGGGCGGTGTCAGCAAGATCAAAACAAGATGGAAAAGTGAAGGTTTTTGTGAGTATATAGAAACATCAAATTGTTATTGAACAACGTCAAAGACATATCATATTTGAGAATAATCACTATGTTCTATCCATTTATGTTTCCTGCACCGCTTGAATTTTCAGGGCCGTAGAAAAATAAATCTAATTCTAAAGTTGTGAATGTGAGTTTGCTGCCTCTGTTATATTTATATATATATATATATATATATATATATATATATATATATATATATATATGTATATATATATATATATATATATATATATGTGTGTATATATATATATATATATATATATATATATATATATATATATATATATATATATATAAACACAATTTCAAGAAAAGTCTTTCTGTTGAGGTGTAATGGGCTCACATAAAAACAAAATATAACCACTATAGTTTGATTCACAAACAATTCATATGAGCTGGTTCTTTTTAGTGAATCAAAAACATACAGTGTAACCAGTGTAGAGTGATTCCAAAACTAATGATTCTCCATGAGCTGGTTTTTAAAGTCAATCAAAAGCAGAATCAGTAACAATGTTCTCTGATTCCCAAACGAATGACTGGCTCTTTTGGTGAATCAAAAACAAACAGTGTACCCAGTGTCTGATTTTGGAACAAATTATTCTTTTGAGCTTGTTTTATTAAGTAAATCAAAAACACAGTGCAACCCGTGTAGTCTGTTTACTGTTTTTTCATGAGCGTTTTTTTTTTTAGGCAATCGAAAGCACAAATCAGCAAAAATGTACTCTCATTCCTAAACGAGTGACTCTTATGAGGTGGTTCTTTTAGTGATTCAAAAACATACAGTGCAACCTGTATAGTCTGATTCCTGAATGAATGACACTTTGTGAGCCGGTTTTTTATTAAATAAAAAGCATATACACCAGCAACAGTCTAAACTGAATTATTATTATTATTATTATTATTTCTTCGTAATTAAATGCATTTAAAATCTTACAAATTTAGAATAAAAAAATAAAGTTCATAGTAATAACTAATTGTGGAGGTCTATGTGTGTTAGAGCTCTAATGTAAGTTACATGTTATATAAATTATAATTATAAATGTTATAAGTTATAGCCTATAGACGGTTTCAACGGCAACAACATAAACAAACGTTACTGTGCATGCGCGCTTTTGTGGACCTAAGTTAACTTCCGGTAGACTTCCAAATAGAATCAATCATAGATATATGGAATCAATAACAACAGCCAAGTCCCTCTAGAGTAGATATTTTTTGATAACAAACAAAATATGTTTGCTGCGTGGATCAGGCGGACTTAATGAAAATGCAAAATCATTCTTTTCCAGCAGTAGATGTTTTAAAGCATAGACATAAAGCGCGAGAAATAGAGGTTTCCCCAGTAACAGCTGTAAACAAAGCAGAGCTCGTATGCTCACACGCTGCTTTATCAGACATATAACATGCAAGTCTTCCTTCAGAAATACAGCGATATAAAAACACCTGTGCCTCGTTTTGACATTTAAACATATAAATGTAAGGAATTATTATTATTAAATGTGCAGTACATAACGTTACTCATGTTTATTCAACGAAGCCTTTTTGAAAATCGATCAGTTTTAAAATTGTGGCGAGTCTCCAAAAATAAATAAATGTATGGGAAACACATCCCGCAACACAACCACCTGAGCCCAACTTCAGTCTACTCATCACCTTGACTTTAACTGCGTTTGTAGAAGGCACCGCAGCCAGACCGATATACACAATACCGACCGAAAGTTAACTTAGGTCCAGGCGCGTGCGCCCGATGAAACCGTCTATAAAGAGAACAGTTTCATTCCATTTGTTTCTGTTGTGCTGTGTGTGCTATGCACTATGCAGTTTTCAGATTTATGTTTTGATTGTCAACACAGATGGGACTTAACTCTGTAAGGCTGCTATTTCAGATTGCCTGATGACGTGGACCATTCATATTTCATCCTCATCCCTGCACTAACCAGTCAGACATATTCTTTCCTTGCCTACAGACCTTTCTTTGCGTCAGCACTCATTCTCACAAACCCCCCAATTACCCTGCTGTAACCCCATCTGTGGCCGTATCCTCCACAACCCAATAGCATTAATCATTCCATGAGGCCGATTCCTTTGTGGGTCAGCTTCAGATGCCAGTGCAAAGCCCTACAGCCCACATGGACCCAATTCAGGGCCATTTTCGTCTGTAGTGAATGATTGTGAATCACTGGCTTGGTTGTGTCTCTGTGGCTGAAGCCATTTATCCAGAGCTGTAGCAGTGTGCTTGGGTTCAAAATCAGCTTGTAGGAGCTTGATAGAAACCAAAGCCATCTCTTATAGCTAATCGTTATGAATTAAGCAGCAGATTGGGGCTGTTATCATATTACAAGGCCATAATCATGGGATTAAATTATAAACCTGATGAATTGTGGGCATGTCAGGCTGGATCGTGACTTGAAGTTTAAATCAAAATCAGTCTGATTCACCCCTATTATAAAGTTTTTGAGGAAATTGAATCAGACAGCTTTGGAGAGGGACAGTTTAATATGGTCCAAGTCTTTCAGTCTCATTGGGTTGGAAAGGTTTTGTCTGTTTATGATGATGTCTGGAGCATCAAAAAAATTAAAATAAAATTCAGAGTGTAAACTGATCGTCTGTGGAAAAGATTTAGACTGGCTTAAAGTAGACAGAATGTTTGTTTACGGTGGTTTAATGCAATCCAGAATAAGCCCTGTTCCCGATCCCCAATCAATAGTGTTTGTTTTTGCACTTGGTTATGTAAAGGGACATTCAGACGGCATTAAATTGCCAACCCTCAAAGAAAATGAATAACTTCTGCTTTCTACAGTATGTTGCTGAACATTGCTGCCAGTGTGACGTTTTAGCTTTATTTGACATGTTTAGCCATTGAAAAGACTTTTATTCAGCAAGGATGCATAAAAGCATCAACATTGACGGTATAGATGTTTACACTGTCACTATTTATAAAATATTTTATAATAATATTAAAAAATAAATAATGTTCTTCTTGAACTCAATTTATCAAAGAATCTTTAAACTAAATTAGCAGTTTCCACAAAAATATTAAACAGCACAACTGTTTTAACTGTTATAATAATAAAAAAACTATTTCTTGAGCACATTTACCATATTTAAATGATTTCTGAAGGATGATGTGACACTGAAGACTGGTTGATAAAATTATCGATAAAATAAATGCAATCATAAGAGACTTAAGAGAGCACTAAAATGACTTTATTCTACCTTTTTACTGCCTTTTATTGCCACACATGACTTGTGTTTCTGTCCGTGTTTAGTCAAGTGGCATTGGATAGCTGTTGAACTTGTGAGTCTAGGCCAGAAACTTACTTCCACCATTGAAAGCCTTAGACAGTGGGCACTTTCTCAGCCAAAAACAACTCCAGACCCAGTGCTGTCAGCCTCATTCTCTGGCGGGACAAAGCAGCACTCACTCTGTGTATACAGCGTATACCATAGCGTTATGAAATACTAAATGCCTGTGCTTTTTTTCCTCCATAAAATGACTCTCAGGAGTTTTGTGACGTTGACATACCTTTGACTCTGCTTTTGCACACAACAGAGAGGAGTGAGTCATGTTGACATTACCTTAAGATAAGGTCGGGTGAAGGTGGATTTAGTATCGTAAAGAGAAATATTTGAGAGACAGTTCATTATAATTGCATGCAAGTGCACGTTTATTTATATTTATATACCTTGATATATCATTGCTAAATTTAGCAATTCGGACTGAAAATTCTTATTTATTAATAAATAATTACATTTATTTTCAGTGGAGTGTATAATTAGTATACCATGTGCTTTAAAAAACACTACTACAAAAAAAAAAACAAGTATTTCTATTGAGTTTTCAAGGAGGTAAAAACAACAACGCAACCAGTGTAGTTCTGTTTAAGAACAAACGACTCATGAGCTGGTTCTTTTTAGTAATTCAAAAACACTAAAGCACAACCAGTGTAGTCTGATTCAGAAACGAAGGATTCTTCATGAGCTGGTTCTTCTAAGTCAATCAGAAGCATAAATCGGCAACAATGTAGTCTAATTACTAAATGAATGACTATGAGCTGATTCTTTAACTGAATCAAAAACATTCAGTTTGATCAAAGTCTGACACTCTGAGCCTGTAATCTTTACAAGTTAATGACTACATTCTACTTAATGCATGGCCATTAACTCATAAATTATTATCCTGAGTGCCTTGGTCAATAGGGATTGGCTGCAGACATGCACTTTCATTCTCAGACACCTGTGCATGTGACGTCACTCGCAATCAACACAAATTTGTGTGGCACAAATCGGAGATAAGATACTGTGGTAGTTAAACATATAAATAATAATAATAATAATAATAATAATTGCACCGTAATGTACAGGTCCTTCAAGTCATCTGTAGGAGAAAAAAACAACATCAGCAAATCCATGGCCACAGAACATACTGAAAGGTATTTTGAATCGTAAAACAACTAGAAAGAGTTTTGTAATTGGTTTAGCAGAAAGAGCAGGACTGGAGCTACAGGCAGCAAATTTGTTGTTCTCCAATCCCAAGATCACATTTCACATTTCACATGTGTGTGTTCTCTGCATTATCGAACCAGTCTTACTTTTATGTACAGTATGCACGCATATATGCACTTCGTTTTTATGCAGTACATTCCTTGGTGGAGTGCAAACACAGATGATTAAGAAGGGTCCTCGCTTGAATAGATACACAGACTTGAATAGACTCCACTCTCCACCCACATACATGTCGGGATACCAGAGCCACTCCACCCAGACATCTTTACATATTGTATCGTGCTAAGTTTCAGCAGTCATGCAACGTACAATAAGATCAGACGACGGAGGATTGGTGGCATGCAGGCAGGTAATGGTAATTTATTTATTTATTTAGTTATACAATGAAAGTCAATGGGGTCAAATTCATTATATAAACAAAATAGCTGTGTGTGTGTGTGTGTGTGTGTGTGTGTGTGTGTGTGTGTGTGTGTGTGTGTGTGCTCTTGTTTTTGTGACATATCAGGACACAACTCATAATGACATGGGTATGACACAGGTATTACAAGGAGAGGGTGACTTATGAGGACATAAAACATGTCCCCATTTTTCAAAACGCTTATAAACCATACAGAATGAGTTTTTTTTTTTTTTTTGAGAAAGTAAAAATGCACATAGTTTCCTGTGAAGGTTAGGGTTAGGTGTAGGGTTGGTGTAGGGCCTTAGAATATGCAGTTTGTACAGTATAAAAACCATTACGCCTATGGGATCTCCCCACTTTTCACAAAAACAAACGTGTGTGTGGTGCGCATATGGTGAGTAAATGATGAGTAATTTCATTTTAGAATGAACAAATTATTCATGCATAATAAAAATATTTGGCTTCATAATCATTCAAAATATAATTGCTTGGTCTCCCTCTGAAACACCATTTGTTTTCCGTTGCCATCAACCATGTAATTTACTTAAACATGTTAAACAAGCAGGTTTTGTTGTTGTTGTTGTTTGTTTATTTGTTTGCTTTTAGCAAACTCGTATTCTGGCAAAAATCACTCCACTTTCACCATCCCACAAATACCTGATGAGTAAAATAAGGTACCGCCCTACATTGTGTCACATTACAGATGGTGTTGCATGCTACAATTTATGTTTGCTTTAAAAAAAAAAAAAAAAAATCTGTCACTATACAGTATAAAGGATGCAAATGAAAAATGTCCTCTCATATACTTGAGACAATATAGCTTCATGAAAATTACATGTAACACTGATTCAACACTGAACATTCATGGGTTCTTTACAAATATTCTAATTGGATTACTCTAACATCCAATAACTAAAATATCCCTTCTTTAATCCATGATTGCTCACATAAGAAAGATCATCTGGTTGTGCTGACGAGTCTGTGAGTTGTTCTGCTCTCTCAGTGGGTGCTCTAGGTTAAGATGAGCTTTTTATTTGGCAGATTCCATTTCTGACTGTCTGAATAAAATAAATAATAATAATAATTCATAGGCACTCAAAGCGCTTACATAGTCTGGGGGTATCTCCTCATCCACCACCAGTGTGCAGCATCCACCTGGATGATGCGACGGCAGCCATAGTGCACCAGAACGCCCACCACACACCAGCTTACTGGTGGAGACGAGACAGAGTGATGAAGCCAATCAGCAGATATGGGGATTGTTAGGAGGCCATGATGGTCAGAGGCCAATGGGCGAATTTAGCCAGGATGCCAAGGTTACACCTCTACTCTTTTCGAAAGACATCCTGGGATTTTTACTGACCACAGAGAGTCAGGACCTCGGTTTAACGTCTCATCCGAAGGACGGTGCTTGTTGACAGTATAGTGTCCCCATCACTACACTGGGGCGCTAGGACCCACACAGATCACAGGGTGAGCACCCCCTAATGGCCTCACTAGCACCTCTTCCAGCAGCAACCTAGTTTTCTCAGGAGGTCTCCCATCCAGGTACTGACCAGGCTCAGCCCTGCTTAGCTTCAGTGGGAAACCGGTCTTGGGCTCCAGGGTGATATGGCTATTATATGATAAATAATTTAGAGACAAACCAGATTGCTTGTGTGTAGATGACCTTCACTCTACATAGATGATGTGATATAAATTTGATTGTCATAAATCTTCCTGTCTGAGAAAGTTAGCTTTGCCTCGCGTAATGATGAATCCTCACAGCGCTGTACAGTCTTGTGAAAAAGACATCTTTGTTTGGAAGTAATAACACATCTCTTTTCTACTTTTCTATGAGGAGGGCGGGGATGAATATTTTTTGGAACAGGACATTGAGACTGATGTCATATACCATGCTGAGTGCCAAGAGTGATTCATACAGAATGATCTAGTCACCTCACAAACCACTGAAATCATGGGAAAAAAGACATTTCTGTCATTAACTCATGTTGTTCCAGACCCGTACAATCAAAAAATCAAAAGGTGAATTTTTTTTTGCATTTTTTGATCACTTTGTTCCATAGAAAGGAGGTGAATACCCAATAATAGCATCAAAAAGTGGACCATACATTCTGTGCATGCATTATATTATAAGTCTTCTGAAGTGATATGATACCTTTGTGTGAGAAGCAGACCAAAATAAGGCCATTATTAACTGATAATTGTCTCCATTGAGCTACAACTGATTGATATTATATTCATATTTATCTATCTATCTATCTATCTATCTATCTATCTATCTATCTATCTTTTGAATGTAGACTAAGGCAGTGTTACCGAATGACCTTCTCATAGGTCTGCAAAATGGGACAGTGGACAGTGAGATATTGTATGAACCCACGCTGGCAGTGTGTTGAGTGGGAGAGTTCTGTCTATATTTTATAATAAACAGACACTTATTAAAAATGTCTGTTTCTTCTGCCAAATGTTTTAGCCAACTAGAGCACTGTTTGTGCAGATTGCTCCAGTCTTTTTATAGTGTTTAAGACATCAAATATTGTTTGAATAATATTATGAACCCATAATGAGAGATCTGTCCTCTGTTAAATCTAAGAGTTATTAACAAAATTAGGAATGACATTTTAAGGACTCCTTAGCTGGCTGTCATCATGACTCATATCTATTTAGCTGTGTATTTTGATCGTGACATCATCTGTTTTCATGTTACTGTAGCATAACGTGGATATCCCGTTCAAATGTGCTTCTAATTTTCCAAATGTAATCCATTTGGAAGTAATAGTCTCTAATTCACATATTCTATCCGAGGTCTAGAGGAAAGCGAATTGCTTCATTAAGAACCTGTTGCATGCAGGTTTGCTGTTTTCATTAGCATGTCAACGTAATATTTTGAGGTGGTGTGTCACAGCTCTAAGCAACTGGCACACTTGCCTCTGTTGACCTTTTAGTAGTGTGTCATGGTTATTTTTATGTGGTTTTCACTCCATGCACACTCATAAGGCTGCAGTTGTATCATGGCCAAATAAAAAGCTATGTAATTATATATAAAATATGTGGTTTTCACTCCATGCACACTCATAAGGCTGCAGTTGTATCATGGCCAAATAAAAAGCTATGTAATTATACATAAAATATACAACAGAGCGCAATTTATTAATTAAATAAACAGTATGCATTTAAGTATGTATACTTATATACATACATACATGATCATATGTTCATCAAAGGGTACATAACATACACAGTTTCACCTAATCTCGTGTTAATCTTGAATACCTATAGAGTAGTACTGCATCCTTCATATATCCAAAAAGTCTTTAGTTTTATCATATTTATAAAAGAAATATACAGCTTTCCGATTCTTTCCATAAAAAGCCGAGCTCCTGGAGGCGTGCCATGGGCGGAGCTATAATACTGATGTTTCGTGTTGTTTCCATTAACATATATTCACTTATGTGCTGATTTCCAACAAAATACAGAAATCTTATGCAATTGTACTTACATGAATGGGGTCTTTTATCACAGGGACGGCTCCATGTTTTAATAGCAAATGATGTGCAAATCCAGCGTCGACTTCGGCCTTGTTTATAAAACATCCGTCACTCAAATGACCAGAACACACAAATGCACTTGATACACTCCGTTGCTGCCCCGGAAAAACAAACTGCATCCACTGTTCATGTAACGCTGGGTTCTTGGGAAAGCTGAACAAGGTAATCTTTCCCTCACATCCAAAAACACACTTATTTGTAGGCATTCTCAAACAAATCTTATGCAGCGCTTGCGACGATTTTGAACTCTCCTCTGGTCAATGTGTGCGCGGGCACGCTTTTCCGGAAGAAATGCTCATATAAGGAGTTCCGCTTTCATCTACGTCATTAGATTCATGATGGAAAAAAACAAACGAAACTTGTACCAACCCGGAAGTAAGATTTTCGGCAAAGATATTCTCAGTCATCCTTCTAAATAATTTTTTTTCAACTTTGGCCATGTTTAGCATGAGAATCCATCTCTTTAACACTGTGAACAACTCTGAATACATGAGACACCGTTGTACCCCCCCCCCCACCCACCCCCTTTATTACAAAAACACAGCTTCTTACTTAATAGTCATGTGGATTATTATGATGTTTTTATCATCACATTTATTGGACTCTCATTCTGACGGCACCCATTCACTGCAGAGGATCCACTGGTGAAAAAATGATGTAATGATAAATTTCACCAAATCTGTTTCAGTGAAGAAACTTATCTACAGTACATCTTGGATGACCTGATGGTGAGTAAAATTTGGGCAAATGCTCAGTTTTAGGTGAACTGTTTCTTTAAGGAAAGACATTCTTAGTTGTAAACTTTGCTAGCAAACAGTATGTCAAATTATATGTCACTGGAATACCTTTTTTTTCTCTGTCAAACAAAAAGCTGAACATCTGAAACAAATGGTGTGTCCCAGTATTCCCTATGGATGAACTGATGTCATGGTGTGTGTGTGTTGAGCACGGTTATGTGTGTAATCTTGTGCAGTTGGATGAACAGCAGTTTGTTTGTTTGTGTGTGTCTAACTTTAGTGTACTTCTGTGCTGCATGCTGCACAATGCTTCCTATTCTCTCCCAAGATAGAGGACAGTCTAATGGTAGACTTGTTCTCTCCTTCTCCCTTTTGTCTCTCAATTCTTGGTTAAATGGCCCTTTGTGTCCAGTTGAGATCACATGTCACAATATTTGAACAGCTGCAGTGTGTGTTAGTGGGTGTGATGTGGAGATTGTGTACAGTAGAACACTGCATGTACAACTTTACAGATGTATAAGTTTAGCCCAACATATCTTATGTCTTTGTTTTTTTTTCTTTTTATGTTTTATGTAAGACTGATAGGCTTATGTTTCCTGAGTGTATACATGATGTTAGCATACTTTTATAATCAAGTAATCATTTCTATGCCTGCAATTATTTCTTCATGCTTAATTTGCCTGTTGAGCATTTGATGAATAAACTTTGACTTGAGTAATGGAATGTACAGTTACTGTATATTCTGACCAGTAAGGGGCCATTTACACGGAAAATGTTTTTGTATTTCACTGTGCTTCTTTTGACATACAGCCAAGTATGGTGACCCATACTCCAAATTTGTGCTCTGCATTTAACCCATCCAAAGTGCACACACACACACTGTGAACACACAACCAGAGCAGTGGGTAGCCATTCATGCTGCGGCGCCCGGGCAGCAGTTGGGGGCTCGGTGCCTTGCTCAAGGGCACCTCAGTCGTGGTACTGAAGGTGAAGAGAGCGCTGTACATTCACTCCCCCCACCTACAATTCCCACTAGCCCGAGACTCCAACTTTTTATTTTTAGTTTTTTGCATTTTTAGAAGTTGAACTTGCATCACTTGCATTGCTGAAATGGCATCACTTAAAATTATGAAAAGCAACATAAAAGTAGACTATACACCTCTATGTTCTGATCTCTGTTCGCACTATTTTTGAAAGTCTTTTGGAAACATTTGATAGATTGAGAAAATGATCAATATTTAAATCATAATTTCAGTATGCTCTTCACACAAGGTAATATAACTTAATGTTATATTCAATCAAATATTGCACATATGGTTGAATCATTTAATTTTTTTATTTTATTTTTATTATTATTTATTTTTTTATCCTAGACCTCCTCCTGCCTAAAAATTGTATTCCATGAAAGAAAGATGAAAAATTCTCAATGCATGATAAAAAGCTTTATGCAGTTTCTTATTTGTCCACACTTTTAAGGTTTTATTTTTCTTTTCTTTGTTTCTTTTTTTTCTGTTGACTCATTTGTCTTGGAGGCTTGAGATCATTTTTTAAACAGAACATATTTAAATTGTTACATCAGTCTACTGAGAGCAGGCAAAGAGGGCTCACCCAAATGTTGCAATGCAGTCCGGTTCTATTCATCAGAACTTAGAAGCTTAGAATTAGTAAAAATAAGCAAAATGGCTATGCAAAATATTGTGTTATATTATTAACCCTGTCATTTGTTTACAAGAAATGAGTGTTTGCAATCTAGCTGTAACTTTCATATAGAATACTTCACTTGACCATAAACTGTGATTAAGGTTCATTTTGTAACATTTGATGGCTGAGTGGCAGTTAAAATACCACTTGTGTTGAAATGGAGTGACAGCGATTGACAGTGTACTATTTATGTAAGAGTGAGTCAACGGGAATGCTGGCTACTGGGAGGGTGGATAAGAGGGTGAGAGTCTCTCAACTCATTCAGCAGTGAATTGAAGTGCATTGTGAATGCTGTGAATGATCAAATAAAGAACACATTCCCAAGAGGGACATTATTTAAGAAATGCAATTTGCATCCGAATACAGGCAAATATGTTTTTGTGCTTGCATAGGCATGACATAAATCATCAATTCGGTTGGCCACACAAAGTAAAGATCCATCCAATTATAGCATGTTTTCTGACAGAGCATAGTTAAAGTGACTGTGCTTTGCAGCACATTTTGCATCAAAATAAAACGATATGTTTTCTAAGTGAACCATTTGAGATCCAGTGCTATGTTGTGTATGTACATTTGAAGGTGTCTAGTAAAAATAAATTAAATATATAATTTAAAGATAAAATACTGTATTGTAATTTGCATTATATTTAATTACTCAAAAACCTGCTACTCAAAATCTGATAGTTCCATGAACTATTATAGCATTTAGTTGGTTGGTAGACTCTCTGTTTAGAAACAAATTTACAGATTGATGACTTGATTGACTGTAAGCCCTTGTGAGCCCAGATCTTAGCAGGACAGTTCTGTCAATCTGACATTGATCTGCAACCATGATCCAAACGGCTTTAAATCAGTTCCTGTCCTCGCAGTCTTTCTAGACTGACACACCCTGATCAATATTTACCAGTCCTGCATGTGGTCTGAATGAAATGGCTCATTTGTTGTTACAGTTAACATAACAGAAGGACTCTGAGACTTTCAGTTTCAGTGTCACTATTAATACTCTCTGACTCTGACTTTGATGTAGGGCAGTCACTTATAAGTAATGACATTTGACCCATGCACAGCCCCTGGGAACCTGGAAATCTCCTCTAGATTACTTTAGGAACTGCTCTGTCCTAGAAAAATGTGGTTAAATGAGCTATCAAGTTATCAGCTTGAGGGCATTATAATGTCTGAGTAGAGAGAGTATTATTTCTTTGGCTGACCCAAAAACATTTGCAATGATGTTCGGTTTCAAGGAACTCAGGGGAAGTGTGTAGGAAGACATATCCATATATGGCAGATATATATCCTCAGACTGTAATGCTGATCTGTTCGAAAAAGTCTGTACTGTTACATTGAAACTGATTAGGAGATCTTTGTGCAGGTACGATTTTGACAAGACAAGACACTATACAGGCAAAAAATTATAATAATATTTGTTTTATCATGCACTGGTCAATTTTTGGCTTTTCATAATGTGTTGTTTCAGACTAGTGGGGAAAACATTCAAAATACACTTTTAAATGTTTATTATTTATTTATTTTTTGAATTTCTATCTGTTTGTGTCTGTAGATGTCAATTACAATATATCTTTAAAGTTAGTCTTCTCAACAAAAAAAAAAAATTATCATGCACTAGGCCAGAAATCTTCTTCAAACTATACAATTTTATTCCTATCTATATTCTGAAGGTTTTTATAGAGGGCTACATTCATATATAATTTGCCTTAATGGTTAATTTCTGATTAATGGTGTGATGAAAAAAAGATATCCAAAATCCCCCCCCTATAAAACCCCATAACTGTAATGTCAGTCAAATTAATAAAAAAAATGGAACCTGGCTTTATCCAATGAATCAGATTTCAGCTCTGAAAATGTATTAGTGCATATTTAATTAGATAATGTCACATTTGCCTATTTAGACAAAAATGAAGAAAAAGCTTGACTTATTGGCTTGATCAACTCCCACATTTCCTGCAGTTACCTTCCGAACCCAAGTTTGGGAAACCCTACATTAGATACAAAATATTAAACAAAATTACGCTAGAGCTTTCCCAGAACAAACACTTTTTTTGAGCAATAATTTTTTATTATTTTAACCAGTCAATCTTGCGATTTTTTGTATATTTAAGGAGTCGGTTCCTCTCAAGTTCTCACAAGTGACACTGCAGAATAACCACCGGAGTAGCTCATCATATTAACATATGAACATGTTACATAAAGTTTGCAAGGTAAAATGCATCCAAGACTTATTGTCTTCATTTTGAACAATATATCTCTTACTTTATATTCTGAAACCTAACAAAGGTCATTTTGTGAATTGTTTTCCAGTTTGTGCTATATATTTCTTTAAACTTATGCTATTAGTCTATATGCAATGATAATACACTAAGTGTATTATATACAGTATGATGTTGGTAGATATTCTCATTGTCTCTCTGAAGTGCACTGTTCTGAGGCCTGACAGGTCCAGGGTTCTGCTCTGTTAGTTTGATATATGTATCTAGCCCCACACACCGCTCAATAAACTCGGAAATGGGAGCCATGATGATAAGTGCGGTGACTTAAACATGCACCATCATGAGTCACGGACAGTTAAACACAATGCAGCCTTGAGTGTGAGAAAAGGCAGAGAAAGGCACTAAGACACACACACACACACACAGATGTACTGCTTACTTCAAGAAGGACAAAAAGTATACATTGCAGTCTGAGTATGCGCTAAATTGGGGCAAGTGCAAGGTCATCTTGACGGTGACCTTTTGAAGCAGGAGATTTAGTCTAATGAGGAGTGATGCATGGTGTGGAGGACAGAGAGAGAACAAAGAACTTAAGCAGGTTCATTCCAACCTATTGTGTTTTCTCAATGCGAGAGATCTTCTTGTGGTTACTGTTACAATTGCTCATTCTTGGAGAAAGAAAACAAATATGTGTTTAATGTGTGCAGGATTTATAGATTTGCATGGATGACATTGATGGATGTCTATTTTTTTATTCATTATCAAATGTCTTTGTTTAAAAAGTGACTTTATTTGTGTTAATGATTATTATAAATGATATCCAGTGTAATCTGAGTAATCTAATCTAACATATTTCTGATGATCCTTCAAAATAGTTACTCTTATCTGCTCAAGAAACTGTTCAGAAAAATTGTTATTATTATTGTTAAAAAAAACAAGTGTTTATTTTAGGTGGATTTGACCGAATTAAATCGTTTTCCACCATTTTGAATCACATTTTACCTAATCTCTTTTGCGATTTCCTTAAATAGTTGCATATATTTAAGGGAAAAAGTCCAATGTGTTTTATGAAGAGTGAAATGTAAAGGTATGTTGGAATGAATATTATCTTAACCACACGCACTTAGGTGGAGCGATAAGTTAATGGCCTCATTTACTTCCACGGGTTCCATGGACCTGCATACCAAGCACTATTTAATGAAGTTTACCATGTGAACACAAACGTAAGTAGACTTCAACAGCTTCATTTATTATGGCTTTCTAGAATACTTGATTCTGATTGTCTGGTTTTGACAGACATATTTGTATAATGACCATATAGCCCCAAACATCTAAATGAATTAACTAGTCTCTGTCTCGTATCTTTCTATGGTTTCTTTTCACATTTTTCCAATATTCTAAAAAATTTCAACTCAAATAAATCATCCTTTGTGTCCATTTATTTATTTGTTTGGCGAGTACTCAAATAAATCCATTTTAAATCCTGACAGGGTGATCTGGATCTCGCACTGTATTTGGAATACAATATTTCCTTGCTGTTTCACAACCCTGGACCGATCACAACCCACAACGGTCCCAATGTGACTACTGTGTAGTCAAAAAGCCACTTCCTACAAACACACTCAAGCTTTTTCAAAACAAGTGTGAAGCAAACAGTTCCACAGTGTGTAATGCCTTTTTTTCTGTTTTCAGCAAGGCATTTAAATGACTTTAACAGCTCTGCTTTCTGACTGCAGGTCAGTTTTCCTGCCTGTAAAATTACCACAAATCTGTGGCTGTTTCTTATCATGTAATTGCAGCACATTAACTTCATGTGCCTGTTTTTTGGCATTTTATCCTGTGTAATGTTTCTTATCTTCTCTCAAACAGTGGCAAGAAACTTTTGGCATTATCTTAGGATAAAAAGGCAACATTTCTGTGTTAAAGAGCTCATTCAGATGGACTACAGGTATTTCTGTGTAAAACTCCCACTTACCATCATCTGATAAAACAATAATCACTGATTTGTTGTTGCAGGCCCTACTTTGCTACAAGTCACACAGGAACAGATCATGGTATCAGTCTCAAACTGCTAAACACACACAAAAAAAAAAAATACTAGATAGGCATATCATGGCTTCTTAATTGTTATTCTTTCAGTTCCCATGCTGCACACAGATTACACAAACGATGACCAGACTTAAATCTCAGACTAAACCAGACATGAGACTCTGCACCTCAGTCTATTTTGAGTAGGCTATGTGGGTTTCACTTCCCAATCCAGTCAGTTCATCTTGCCTGCTGGACATACTGAAAGGGTGAATCTTGTCTAGCTAGGTTTTGCTTTGCAGGTTGAATGTTTTTAAATCATGCCCAGGTTAAATTTTGCATCAAATTTCAAAATGATATCAAATTATAATTAATATATCAAATCATATATAATCTGATAATGTACAGTATTGATTTTTGTACATTTTTATTTATTAATATTTGTTATAAATGTATACATTTCTGGTTTATCTTTAGGATTATTAAGATTAGCAGTTTTTCAAGGCAATCAAGCACATTAAAACCCATTTAAGCCCACCGGCAACTATAGTTGCCGCAGTTTATAGTTGTCATTTTCTTTTTGTAAGTAAGTTTTCTAGATGTTATCCATGTTATATTTCTCATTGACATGCAAGTAAACAACCAAATAAAGGATTTCAAGAAAAAATAAAGGTATCCACTTCCTTCCTGTCACATGAGGCTGTCAACTTCCTACCCCTCCAGGAAGCATGGCGAAGGCAAACCTTCCCAAAGAAATGTAATTTTCATATTACTAAGTTTTTCTTTTTGACATGTATATATATCAATATAATCATGAAGGTCTCTAGAATCATCCAAACATAACAAATCTTCCAGGAGATCTTAACCCTTTAACTGACATATCTACTGTACAGTAGACCTTAATTTAATTGGGAATAAATCTGTCAAAAGGAGGAGATGGGAGAGCAATCTTTCCACAGCTCTACTGCCCCTCTTCCGTGTCTGCTTTTGCCATGGGGGGTGACAGCAGCAGTTTACTAACTTCAGGCAGTCACACAAAAGGAAGATTGGAAAGATAAAGAGCTAACACATGGGATTAATTGATGTAGATCATGTTTTTCACCCTTTAATGACATTATGTCTCGTAAGGGGCAAAATATTGAGGCCCCTTTATCCAGTTTGGATGCGTTCATTCCAATTTGTCAAGGACCCTAATTAATTTTATGACTAGTGGCTTATGATTCCATTGTAATGCTGAAATTCAACCAAGTAATGAATTTACATTATTATATGAAATCACCTATTACAGTAAGCCACTGAATACTATGGGCCTAAAAAAATGCATAATTTTCTTTCAGGTATACCTTTTTTATTATATAGATTATATTATTTTCTTCATACTATTTATTTTTATTTATTTATTTTCATTTAACACACTTCTAAGAATGAAAATACCTGCATGTTCAATAATAAGTAAATAAATAAACAAACAATCATGTGTGTAGCCTACAAATGATACTTATTTAAATAATCATATATTTAAAAAGAATATCATTAATTTCATGAATATCAAGGATTTTTGTCAAGGCTAATTCATTTGACCTTATCAATATGTGCCTATTCATAGTTTCATTGTTTCATAGTTTCTTTCTTCTGTTGAGCACAAAAGAAGATATTTTGCAGAAGGTTGGTAACCAAACAGTTAAATGCGTAATTTTCTTTCAGGTATACCCTTTTTATTATATAGATTTCCTTCATTCTAATTATTTTTATTTATTTATTTTTAATTCATTTATTGATACACAGTACCCTGTTGGGTCAACTTAATGGATGCTCTTTGTTCTGTACTATGTTCCACGATTTTAAGACAAATGGATTTATTGTGTTTTTATATTCAAGAGATTATAAGCTAGAAGCAACTTTTTGGGGAGTTGCATTGAATGTTCTTCGAATTTTATGCATAATTAATTTGTTTATGATTAAAGATTGATCTTTTGAAAGCAGTTATTTTGAGTTAGATGCCAAATGCTGTCCTCCTATTCAAATTTGACATTGAAGGGGTGAATACAACATATTTGCCCACCGGCAACTGTAGTTGCCGCACATTCAAATACGATTTTCAAGAAAATAAACTAAAACCTGGGGAAAATAAATGCAGAACATGTTCACATAGGATCCTATTAACATGACTATATGCATGAAACCATTCAGAAAAATTTGGGCACAAATGGGTTAATTCTCATTGCTGTATTGTATTTATATTTGTATAATTGTCACTGCATCTGTCCATTTTCTGTAGTGATTTAAATAACCTCTCTTGGCAGGAGTGCCTGCTTAGAACAGTGGGTCAAGCTGCAGCACTTGTGAGGGTGCAGGAATGCTTGGCTGTCTTGTGTGTTATTTCTGTATCCTGGCAGCCTGCTGCCGGTACATTTCGTACACACAAGGCGCGCGCACACAGTCGAGTCAGTCAAAGCTTTACCTTTCCTCAGATCGCCACACCCACCTTCTCAAGAAGCCCATTGTGTCTTTGCAGGGAGGGTTTTCTTTGTAAACCAGTGACATTGAAGGGAGGAGGGGCCACCGCCTGCTTTTCCTTTCCCTCTTGGTCATGTGACACATTCCCCTTCCAGTAACTATGGCAACCAGCACTGGTCCAGCCTGTATCTTGCTGTTATGAGCAGGGGAGGAAGAGAGAAAGAAAAAGAGAGGAGAGACAGCCCAAAATAAACACACTCGTCCCAGCAGCTGTCAGAGATCGCAGTAAGTGCCCTTCACTTGGCTTCTTTGCTTTGACTGTGTACTGCTTAGTGTGCATGCTGGTGAATAAATAAAAGGCATCCTTACTGGCTGCTTTGTTGTGATGGATGACATCATTACATATTAAATTAAATATGAGATTCTGCAGGCGCTGGTGTGGGATGCTAGTTAAACAGGGCTGCATACATAGACGATTGTCAAAGAGACATTAGGATCCCTATCTGGAATATTATGGGTGGATTTCTGCAACTGCGTTTTTATAACCTGGGATGAAGTCTCAGTGGGATGTGTGCTTCCCATTAGCTTTTTAAGACGGCTCTCTGCCAGCACGGTTTCTTAAGTTGTGATGGAGGGACTGGGCCTTTTGTGCGCTGTTTAATTAGCAAACTGTGCCAAATACAAGCAAAATTCTGGGTCACCCTTTTCTGCTGTAGAGCATCCATATGTGGAACGTCCTTGTGGTGCTGGATGCAGGGGGATGCAGTGTTGTTAAATTGCAGAGAAATCTGAATATAGTTATCGTTTGAGGCATGAAGTATCAGCAGACTGGAGAATCTGATTATTTGAAATCGTAAAACATAAGATATGAAGAATGAAACATAAGATATTATATTGAATTAATTTAAGAATGTTAATATTAAAATATCTTTGTTTTGTTATTAAAGAATGCAGACATTTTTGTATAAAATAAAGTCAAACAGTCTATATAATTTATACAAAAATACAATTAATTTTATTATTATTATAATAATTATTATTATTATTTTTATGACATGGACATGCTCTTGATAGGTTTTGTTAGATTCACTCATATATAACTCTTCAGTCTTCAAATATCACATATGAAATATTCAAACACAAGGTCAAAGCACAAACATATAATGTTACAGATCATTTATTTATATATGGAGTGGGGTTCATTTATCCTGGCACTGTATGTATTAATATGCATTCTGATGTCAGTCATTTCACATACACAAAGCAAAGTTTGTCACTACATTGAAGGGAGTTATTGTTATCTTCTAAGATGTTATAAGATGTCAGTTTGTGTCTTGATACTACTTGATGCAGGCCTATGATTTAAAATGCTATTTTATCATTGTATGTAATGGGATATGATTGATAACAGTATAGCCAGTAATGTTCTGTTGATTTCTGACTTCTCAGTAAATCACATAAAACAGTAAGCTTTATATCTGTTGCATCTGTAAATCTTGCAGCAGCTGTTGGTCCATCTTTTCATCTTAAAAGAAAGAGCCTTTGTTTTTGGATGTGTTGTGCTTCTTTGTTTTACAGGAGCACAGGCATTTCTTTTAATCTGAACTGTAGATTAAGTAATTTCATTGTGGAATGCTGTTTAGATTCTCTCCCGTAAATTATTTTCTTTGTGCAGTAAGACCAAACAGATGTAGAGCATCACTAGATGAATTATGTTTCTAGCCTTGCTCGTACTTAATTTAGATTTTAGGTTGAAAGCCCTCAAATTATACATCTACAAGCAATAATAACCTAATTAGTGCTGACAACAGTATCACTATTACTAATACTCATCCTTAGGGTTTGGGATTTTAGCAAACTTCATTTATTCAGTTTTGGGAACTAAATCTTCCCTGCATTGTTTGTGCTGTACATATGAGTGAAAACTTGCAAAATCAAATAGACTGATTGGATCAGAGACCTATATTTGTTTCAACTTGGTCCAGTAAGTAAGCAGTCCCCCAAAACAGCATCCAGGCAAGCTATTTTGTACATACAAGCATCATTCTAGATGATAAAGATTTTGATCTAAATAAAATCTAGTTAAATCTGACTTTCTAAAACCTGGACCGTAATGCATTTAGAGCAGAAGCACAGGGCTGTGCTAGTGATTCTAGAGAATACTGCTTTCTTTCTAAATGACTTCACTACCAAAGAATGTGCTTTTCACATTAGTTAAGCTGTGAAATCTGCTATCTGGCATGCAGGATCTAGGAGTGCTCCTTAAATCAATCTAGACATTCTAAAATTTAGTTGGGACAATATAAGTGTGATTGTAAATCTATTACTGTAGAGATAAAAACTGTGTTAATATGCAGCTGTATTTGAAGATGTGGGGCTTCAGATTTGTAAACAGGACTTATAGATTATGGAGATATTAAATATAGCTATATACTGTATGCACACTTTTCAAAATGTTGGGTTTTTTTTTTTTAAAGAAGTGTCTTATGCTCACCAAGGCTGCATTTATTTGATCAAAAATACAGTAAAACAGTAATATTCTGAAAAAAAAAATTCAGTTTAAAATGAAAGTTCTCTATTTGTATGTATTCTAAAATGTAATTTATTTATGTGATTATAAAAAAATAAAATTAGCAGTCATTAAAGGCAGGGTAGGTAAAAAATTTATAAAAAACTTTTTTTCCAAATTTGTTTAAACTTTATTTATATATCAATACATAATTAAAATGTAAGTACTCTGAAAAAGAAAGTATAAAAATCGAGTGTCTGTAGACCTCTCACGACTGTTTTAAAGACAGCTCATTATTTCCATTCACTCCACCCCCTCCCTTCTGGGCTCCTATAGATTATTTATCGTCTCTACTACGGCTCGCAAAGTAATGTTATGTTAGCTATATTATGCAGCTACGTGTGCTAATGACACATGCTTCATGAAAAAATAAACAAAAAAATATGTATGATCAAAATACAAAAAGAAAGATTTACCTGTCCAGCAGAAATAAAGCCATCAAGGAGTCACTTTTCAGCCCCTTGAGTTCCCTCGGTTCTCGCCATCGCTGGAAAGCCACGCCGATATTAACTCGCGTTTTATTTCTTTGTTTATCCAAAGACTTTTTGTTCATTGCCTTTTCTTGTACTGTTACTGTCTTCCTTTTTTTGCCTGGTTTGCCTTCACTAACTGCATAGGCCGGTACTGTGAATTTTGCTTGCTGTTTCTCTGCCATTGTTTTGGTATTCCTAGGATCCGTGCCTCTTGAATTCCTCAAATCAAACGTGCGCGAGCAAGTGGGCAGGTCATGTGTGGCAAAAGGGTGGTTGCCATGGTTGCGAGAGAGTGACGCCTAAACCAATCCTATGTTTCGTCCCGAATGGAAATAATGAGCTGTGTTTAATACAGATTAAACGGTCTAGAGTCACTCCATTTTTATTCTCTTTTTATCAGAGTACTTACATTTTAATTATGCATTGATATATATAGAAAGTTTAAACAAATTTGGAAGAAAGTTGTTTACACATGCATTACCTACCCTGCCTTTAATTCGGGCTTCAGTGTCACATGATCATTCAGAAATTATTCTAATATGCTGATTTGATATACATATTATTGTTATTATTAAATTCATTTTAAATATGTATTTGATTATTTTTGATCATTTTAATGAGTCCTTGATGTATACTAATTTCTAAAAAAAAAAAAAAAAAAATTATGTATATACAGTACAGACCAAAAGTTTGGACACACCTTCTCATTCAAAGAGTTTTCTTTATTTTCATGAC
This sequence comes from Carassius carassius, assembly GCF_963082965.1. Taxonomy (NCBI): domain Eukaryota; kingdom Metazoa; phylum Chordata; class Actinopteri; order Cypriniformes; family Cyprinidae; genus Carassius; species Carassius carassius. Next base: position 29,033,317 of record NC_081767.1, on the reverse strand, counting down.
TATGAAAATTGTAGATTCACACTGAAGGCATCAAAACTATGAATTAACACATGTGGAATTATATATGGAATTATATACATAACAAAAAAGTGTGAAACAACTGAAAATATGTCATATTCTAGGTTCTTCAAAGTAGCCTTTTGCTTTGATTACTGCTTTGCACACTCTTGGCATTCTCTTGATGAGCTTCAAGAGGTAGTCACCTGAAATGGTCTTTCAACAGTCTTGAAGGAGTTCCCCGAGAGATGCTTAGCACTTGTTGGCCCTTTTTCCTTCAGTCTGTGGTACAGCTCACCCCTAAACCATCTCGATTGGGTTGAGGTCCGGTGACTGTGGAGGCCAGGTCATCTGGTGCAGTACCCCATCACTCTCCTTCTTGCTCAAATAGCCCTTGATGCCTTCAGTGTGACTCTACAATTTTCATAGTCATGAAAATAAAGAAAACTCTTTGAATGAAAAGGTGTGTCCAAACTTTTGGTCTGTACTATATATATATATATATATATATATATATATATATATATATATAGACTTCCTTGTCGTTTAACTTGTTCAGAAAAACTTGTGTTAATGGATGTTAGATTAAGTATGGCATAACAGAGGCAGGATAAAGCTGCAGGTGATGTTCTTGCTCAACATAGAGAGATAAACTAAAAGTATCTGCACTGCGCTTTGTCACAGATCAGTATGTTACTGATTTTCATAGCAACCTGAATCCAATATACTCTGCATCTTTCAAGGCATAATGGTAGATTTAAAGAGTAATTTAAAATAGAAATTATTTTAAAAAGTGAAACTCTGTGTCACGGAGCAACCCCGTGCAATCAATGTACTTTTTAAAGTGGGTGTTCAGTGAGTGTTGGTGTTTAGCCGATACGATTATAAAAACTCAACACTGAAAGAGAGGAACAGTTTTCCATTTAAAGCTGTACACCACATACTCAGAAACACCTCGAACAGGTGTACATCAACAGATAAGTGAGTATATTTATAATGCTATCTTTGTATTTGTCCTTTGAGTCATATTCAAGAGCGTTCACCATGCCCTCCCTTCACCTTATTAGGAGGCCTATTACATAATTTTTTTATTTTTATTTTGATTGCTTATTTCAGAGCAAAACATGTTTGTAGTTCACAACATTTGTTTTCTTCAGTTGCTTCCTGTGAGCTATGATTTCCCAACAGTCTTTCCCAGCCTTTTCTATCATCTGACATTTTTTGGTTTTGTGAAGAAAAAAAAGTCGTCTTTTTTTTTTTTTTTTTGATTTCCAGATCTTTGCTTGAAGTCTTTCAATACAATGAATCCTTGCTTTAAGTCTGTCAGAAAGATAAATACAACTTTTATAAGATGTCCTCGCCTTTTCTGGGCCTGTATTTGGTTTAGAAAACTATAAAGGGATGACCAAGGAACCAAGACATTTTCATTTTGCCAGACCGGTTTGGATGAAAGGACACTGGATTTTCTCAACCAGTTGGCATTTATTACTCCATAAGACTGGGCAGAATCACCAGAGGTCCTAGTGGTTGATTGTAACCACTGCTTTTTAAATTCCCACAGACAACACAGGCTGCTCCCTGTCCGGACAGAGCATGCTTTACTGAATGACACATTATACTGTTGAAGTAGGGTATCTATTCATTTAGCAATGATTTAGATAACATTTTATTCCTAAAAACACACTGAAAAACTTTCTTTCAGGCTGTTGACAGATTTATGAAGTGATAAAATAAGATATTAAAAATGCCCTCTGTAAAACCTTTAACTCTAATATGTCAACATAATGAAACACTAGGGTTAGGGTATGCAAAATGCACACTTAAATATATTAAATAATTGCACATTTAAATATGCCATTTCAGAACACTTGAAATGCCAAAAAAAAAATAATGCCTTAATATACTGTGAATTAGTCATTTAGGGAAGTATGGGGATGGTTAAATTTGCCTAAGGTGGAAAAAAATTAAATAAATGAAAAAGGTTGAAAACTTAGATAAAAAATCTAAATAAATAAATATAAACCAACTTAAAAAATAATATATCTTTTTTTCTAATAACAAGCCGATTTTTAAAAATGATCCTTTATTTCAGTTATTTGTCACTGACCCTAAAACAAACGACAGAAATGAAGTGAGAAGCAGAACAGATTACAAACAACATTTTGGAGTCCCAAATCATTTTTAAACCTGTGAACGACCTTCCCTGGTGACGTCATGTAGAAAGCCAATCAGATTAAACTGTGGTAATGTACCGCCCATTGCTACCAAAAGTAGGGGGATGTAAAGACAACTACTGTTCTTTCTTAACCGCTCTGCTTAGATTGAAATGCAGAGGAATAAATTCAACATAAACGGAAAGTTTTACTTTATTGCCTTGTGGATTATTCTCATCTGATACGTAACTGTTTACTCGTAAGAGAAATATTCACGTTGGATTTGGTTTACTCCCCCCTCTGTTGCTCCATATTGTGGGATGATGGGATCCTCCGTCCTTCTCGCATTAGCGCCTTTCTGCTGCTGCAGTATGAACGGACTGATCTAGTACATGCGTATTTCGGTTAAAATGTTTTCCGCTGGTTTGGGATTTTGGGAACGACCTCAAGACGGACACGTGTAATAATAAATAATGTCATTGATTTGAGATTAGCTCCGGGGAAGTGAACAAGCAAAGCGTGTCCTTCTTTATTAGTGGACCCATGAAATAAAGGTAAGCACCGACTGCGGTGATTGTTGTTCAGAAACGGATAGTTTGTTGACTGGTGCTGAAGTCCGACTCAGCGAACCGGTTCTTCTGAACAGTTCGTTTTAAAGAACGGGCTCAGAAATGTATATGGCTGTCGATTACGTTTTATTAATAAGTGTGTTTATTGTAATCATGTGTCTCAGTTAAGCCATGATTCAGCTCATAATAACAAAGTGATTTAGAACCTAAAATCATATTTTGCACTTGCATTAAACTAAATTCATGTTTTTCTATGGCAAAAAAAAAGTTTTTGCACGTTTTAATTAACATTTATTCACTAAAAGCAACTGTTTCTTATATATGAGGACAAAACATGTTCCGATGACGTTTTATTAACGTGTCTGCGATTCAGCTGTTATAGTAATTTCGTCCCATCTGTCAAATCCTCGGTTCACCCACATGCTCATAGCATCAGACCAGTAACCAGTTGTCGGTTCGTTACGAATGGGGCATGTTTGAAATGAACTCTTCTCGGTTCATTGATTTAGTGAGTTGTTGACTGGTCCAATTCAGTCCGATTCGTGAGCGAATCCTTCAGACCGGTTTTGTAGTGGTTCGACGGATTCATTTAAAAGATCCGACCCAAAAGAACTGACAAACTTCGCTATCGCTCACAAACAGATCGCAAACATCGCGTACGTTTCTTATGCTTTGTCAAACTCTTTTACGGAGATAAAAAGTCAAATCTTCTGACACACTGACCAACATTAAAATGCAAAAACCTGTGGTGATTTATTAAGCTTCAACGGCTGATGAGCGTTTCGTTTTAGAACTAGGTTTGAAATGACTCGCATAACGCACACATTCCTGCGAACCTAGACGCCTGTTTGTTTACATTTTATGATAATGTTCATATTGACGTAATACACCCATAAATACAAATGCTTTCTTAATTTAACTTTATTCGCCTTCACGTTGTTGCAAATATATGTATACATATTTATTTTTCATTTGGAACCTAAAAAAGTACGCTTTGTGACAGCCTGATTCACCTTTCACATCCATTGGATCTTTTCCATAGAGTGAAGATGAACGTCATTATGTCTGGCATATCTTGTTAACAAAAGAATGTATGGCTTGAATCAACATGAAGCGAGTGAGTCAATGGGGGATGTACAGTTTTCTGTGAACTATATTTCTTTGATAAGTAATTAGTCATCTGTTTGTGTATGCGGAACTATTTCAGTGCACATTAACTCATCTGTATAACATTTGTTAGTGTCACCAAATAATATAAAAAGCAAAAAATGGTGGTTTATTGCTTGTGCAAGTTGGACATATTTATTTCTCCCTACCAAACAGATATACAAAAACAACAAACGATGGTTTACTGCTTGTGAAATTTGAAATATGATATTTATTTAGTGAGTTATATGTTTATATAGACTTCTGCATTCCATGCAGGATTCCTCTGGTCCTTATGTCCTTGATGAACTAACCCGTTAGTGAAGGTTACGGTTGCATCATTGCCTGTGTTTCTGATAATCTCCTCACGCTGTGATGTTTGCCCATGACTAATCAAAAAATAATGTAAAACTGTAAATCTGACCTCTATTTCCATATTGGGGCCTTTTCCCATACCTCGAAGACCCTCTATGTAGCAAATTAGTTTTTTAGTGATTTGATCTTGGATGTTTAACACAGACTCATTGCAGGCATGCTGTTTATGTGCAAGTAATAAAGAAGTTAGTTCTTTTGACTGATTTACTATTTCAATATGATTTGTCTTATCGTAACATTATAATGGCTTAATGTTATTGGGAAGATCATAATGTTGCAGATATTATCCTGAAGGATCCTTTTTGTGCCATAAACCATCCTTGTTTCTTTGTTCCTATCAGGTCAGTGAAAAACCAGAGCGAGGAAGACTCTTTTTGCTGACTCAGCTCAAGCCAGTTGATTATTTTGGCATGTACGCCAGGCTTAGATTAGATTAGATGTTTTACTTTCTAACAACAGCTATCAGTGGGGGAGAGAGAGAGAGAGAGGCGGCTTGTTTTTTTGACCTGGAAACCAGACATGAAAAAGACCGTGGGGTAGATCTATTCAACTGTGACAGGTTAACTGAAAGTTAAGTGACATTTACCAGTAAGAAGACCCAATAGTTTTCATAGGTCCAGCGTGACTTATTTAAAATGGAGCTCTCCTTTGCAAGCTTGCAGACAGTGAAAGATCATGCTGTGGGCACTAAGCTGGCCTTAAAAGGAGATGTCTGCAACTTTTGGCTATATTGTTTAGGCAGCGGACCTGCAGGGATTTATTGCCAACATTTTTGATTTTCAAACAGTGCACCGGCTTTGCCTGAGGTTTTAACGGAAATGTCACGAAAAGTGGAAGTAAAGTGATTGGTTTACTCCAGGGAAAGCACACGTCCTCGTGAATGTAGAGACAGTGCAAGTAAGTTCTGTTTATGTCTGTTCATGTCTTATATTTGAATGTTTTCTATTCATTTGAATTGTCTTCAATTAATTTAGAAAGTGGTTTTGAGATAATTTATGAAGGTGATTAAGAAAGATTTTATTTATCAATTGTTTTTTTATTATTATTGATAGATAGATAGATAGATAGAAACTGATAGTCAAGCGAAAATTGTTTACAATTTGTCAGCTATAAAAATAATCAGAATCATTTGGTGCTAAAAAAAGTAACATCTTTTGCTCTTGATGTACAGTGTGCTTAAATACTTCTTTTTTTCCTTCAATATTGTTTTCAAAGTTGTGAATTTGGTATGGTTATATACAGAATTTGGGATGTAGAGTTGATCAGGCATATTTTCTTCTATTTCTTTCTTGTTAACTTCATTTCATATATGTGCTATCATAGATAGCTTAGTGCAGCTCTTATCGCTTTTAATGGATGCAAACAATGTGCTCATGCTTTTTTTTAACTCATGTAAATCTGGATCACGTAGCACATGGCCTAATGTGTTGTTATAGATTTTATATTCATATGGGTGTGGGAAGGTGAAAGTGGTTGAGAGATCGACCGATATGGGTTTTTCTATAGCCGATGCCAATGTTTAGAGTTCAGAGTCAGCCTTTTGGTTGTGTTTGGTATAAATGACACAGAACATCTAAAGTGCATTCTAATTTCAAACTTACATCGCAGTCTGTTCATTATTAAAATAAAGTACAGTCAACCAAACATTTAAAAGGTTACACTGGGCAGTTTAAATAGACCGTAGTATACCAGTCCACTCTGCTGTTATGCCAAAGACGTTTTTGCTCATGTGAAGAGGATGATCTTTTCCGTCTAGTTTACATAAAAAAAAAAATATATATATATGTATATATTATATATATATAGTACAGACCAAAAGTTTGGACACACCTTCTCATTCAAAGAGTTTTCTTTATTTTCATGACTATGAAAATTGTAGATTCACACTGAAGGCATCAAAACTATATGGAATTATATACATAACAAAAAAGTGTGAAACAACAGAAAATATGTCATATTCTAGGTTCTTCAAAGTAACCACCTTTTGCTTTGATTACTGCTTTGCACACTCTTGGCATTCTCTTGATGAGCTTCAAGAGGTAGTCACCTGAAATGGTCTTCCAACAGTCTTGAAGGAGTTCCCCGAGAGATGCTTAGCACTTGTTGGCCCTTTTGCCTTCTGTCTGCGGTCCAGCTCACTCCTAAACCATCTCGATTGGGTTGTGGAGTGTGGGACTGTGGAGGCCAGGTCATCTGGCGCAGCACCCCATCACTCTCCTTCTTGGTCAAATAGCCCTTGATGCCTTCATTGTGACTCTACAATTTTCATAGTCATGAAAATAAAGAAAACTCTTTGAATGAGAAGGTGTATCCAAACTTTTGGTCTGTACTGTATATATATATATATATATATATATAATATATTATAGTTTAACATTCAGATACATTGCGAATGTGCAAACATTTGATATGTGAAGAACGAGACCTGTGCAATAACCTCCAAATACATCTAGTCAAACCCGCACTCGCTCGTCCTCGTATGCACGCACGCATGCACGCACTCATGCGTCTCGATCTAATGCTCTGTAAATGCAGGATTTTTTAAAACAAATAGGCCTAGCGGAACGCAAAAATTCTAAATCGAATATTTTGCAGAACAGGATCAAACAAAAAAAGGACTGGTCATAATACTTGCATAAAATGTTTGATGTGAAAAAGCGGTTCACTGACTGCGCAGCACAGCCACAAGCGCCACAGTTACGTTTGGGATCATTTTATTTTTAATACTATAGTGTCATTTGAAAACATTGCAATTGTGTTTTAAAATACAACAACGAGCACCACAAAACCATTTAAAGAGTTTTTATTTTAAATATCATTTTAAATATCAGAATCATGCAATGAGCAAGTCTGCGTTTATTAGACACTTAATAATATCACATCAGTTTGTGCTTTTAGAATCGCTGAATCTGCTGCGGTCGTTCCATCACATCTGCAGCAGAGACCTGAACCAGTAAGTTGGTCACCAGATCACACGGTAACCAGTTAAACCGTAACACCGGAGAGCGCCAGGATGTTTTCCTCTGAGGTGCTCGTGCATCGCATTTGTGCTGCCGTGGTACACCATATCGTTTTTGCAAAGAGAACAAAGGGCCATTTTTATTTGATAAAAGTGGTCTCTGTTTTTGTGATAGAATGCAACTTTCTCCATTCCCAGTATGCCATTACGCGAGATGTAAACAGTGTGACGCATCGACACATTTCACGCACGTCGACGTATTTTTGTAATCGACGTAATCGATGACATCGATGTGTCGTTGCAGCACTAGTCTGCATCAAACCATGCTTCTGAACAAATGTGATTCACGGTTCTGGGTGTATTGAATTAATAGGGAATTGTATGATTTTAATTAGAAAACATCACCTAACAAGTCAGCGTTTATAAATCTAAAGTATTTCTGTACATTATTACAATGCAAACACCCTAGGCATGTAAACGGTTATTTTTTTAAATGTCGCGAATTTCCCCTACTTATTAAAAAGCTATGTTAATTACAGTACTGAGCATCATGAACACGATAAACATCAGACAGACACGACCTCAAGTTCAACATATTTAACAAACTACAAACTGCTTATTCTGAAATCTGAATTTATTCAGAGAAATAACTGACTATATACAGTACGGATTTAAAGACATAAACTTTATAAAGCTTTATTTCCAAGATAGTAAGTTAAGCTTTTCATGTATAGAGCAATATTAACAACATAATTCTATTATTCATTGTAATATATTCAAATCAATTTCTGATACTTATACATTCATGTTTTATAATTCCTGAATAATTGTTCATAAAGAAATAAGCCATTTTTTGTTTGATCAGTTACCTCTGTTGTCAGTGCGCAGCAGACACACCCACCTTAACGGTTTAAATGTATCGCTTATCCTGCCGCCAAAGACCGTAAACACGGCATATAACATCTGAAGTAAACATTAATTTACATACACGTAACATTAAAAACGAGTCCCGTTTGAATGATTTGCTTCAAATTGAGTTATTTTAGGACAGCGGTTTGAATGTGACTCAATGGTGCTCTCTGCTGGTAGGGATTAGTAAGATGGCGGATCGAACACTTCCGGTGGCTTCACTTTCTGTTGGCAGTTTCGAACGCGATGAGCGATCCAGTCATATATATAGATCAGTGGGCCGGTCACATATCGCGCCTTATTTCAAATGTAGGCGCGTGGTATGCGCGCTCATAATGGAAGCGACACGGTTGCGACGCGCACGCAGTGCGATGAGCTCGTTTTTTTCAGACGCGTCCGCACCGCATCTAGTTAAAAACATCTCAACTTTTCAGAATGCCACAAGCGCACCGCAGGTCATTTAACTTCCTCACCTTTTCCGTAGCAATGTTGAAAGCTCAGCCAAGATGAAGGAACAGCTGATAGCTGTATGTGTATTTTTAAATTAATTTAGTAGCAGAGCTACTGCAAGCAGTTTTTAGTGCTGCAAATCCATTTATCCATTGCTGAAATTTCCGCGTCTTCATGGAGAGAGCAGGTCATGGTTGCTTAGCAACGGCAGACACCTCAGGAGCGCAACTGCCGTTTTTCCACGCGTTTTTAGACGCGATGTGTGAACGGCCCCTTACAGTTCATACAAAGAGTGACGATAACGGAGACAGCAAAACGTTCCAAAGTGTGGTTAAACTTCACTAGAGTTGATGCAGACAACGCTGGTTGTCATAAATTTTTGCATGTAAGGGCGGAAACACAAGCAATCTGTCAAAGCATCTTTCAAAAGTGCATTTTGTGCAGACAGAGAAATGCAAAGTTTTCGACTGCCTAACACAACACAAAGTAACACAACACAAAGTACCGATACGAATACCTTTAAAGTACCGGACCGTTAAGCAGTATCGGTAAGAGTACTAATACCGTTAAAACCTTAACGATACCCATCCCTACTTATGAAGAGAACAGCCTCTGCAGCAGCTTATTTAATAACATTTGTTTTAAATTAGGAGAATTTTTCAAGCACTTCCTCTAGCTCACTGCTCAACAATGTTGACTTTTGAACATCGCTGGAATCTAATGAGTCACGTAATGTGCCAGAGACGTTAGTCCGGCATGTTTTCCTGTGACTGTTTGAGATCAGTTTGAAAATGTTTGCCTGCATACTGTTGGAATAGTGGGAAACATGGAAGCATTTTGCTTTATGACCTAATGCTTGTGTTATTATGAGCAAAAGCCTGTGAGAAATAGATAATAAAAAAGTGAAGTAGTTCCTACTGAAATGTCAGATTTATTTGAAAAGGATGTTTGTTCAGAAATGAGGAATGTGTGCTTGTTTTTCAAAAGTCCTCTGAAGCAGTGATAATCAATCAGTGTCACCGAAATCACCAAGCTTTTTTTTTTATCCAGGCCAGCTCCACATAGCAATTATTCTCAACCAGTGGCTTGAGTGTAGACTAAACTCTGTCTGTCCAATCAATGGCAGTGTTTGAAGAACCTGTTTGGAAATCATTCTTATTACACTGCTACTATAACCTTGACTCCGTCTTCAATGACATCATCTGATTATGCTGTACTGCAGTGCTTCCCAAACCTGTCTCCCTAATCAGACACACCCAATTTAGTTCTTACAGTCTCTACTAGCGAGCTAATGAGTGGAATCAGGTGTGTTAGATAAGGGAGACATACAAAAAGTGCAGGGCAGTGGGGCCTCCAGGACAGGTTTGGGAAGCACTGCTGTACTGCTTTAAGATCAGGTGGTGAAGTGTGTTCGATGATACTCTCAAATAGCAGGTGATTATTAACTCCTTAACTCTCTGACCTGTGTAGAATCCAATGAGATCAGGAGTTCCATTCTAGATTGGATGTCTAATGCTGTTATCATAAGTTTGGGAAAGACGATTTAATGCATACATGCACACACAGCTTATTTCAGACAAGACATTAGCTGTTCATTAGCTTCATGCTGCTCATTGTCTATACACTGCATTAGGTCTCAGGTGGTTCCCAAATGCCAACATTAGAATAAATGTCCTTGTTTACCAGCTCAGCGTCCAATTTTACTTGTCCCAATGTCCTTTTGCTTCCTTATAGTTCTCTAACTAGCTTGCCATTTGTCTTTTAAATGGATAGTGCTTAATCACAATCATGACATTGACATTCAAAACCCATATGACATTTACTTTCATGGAACCTATAAAGTTATCTTTATCCAACTTGCTCTTTTTTTTGTATAAACCTGTTTCCACCATGGAATAAAAAATAAAGGTAACGGCGACTTTTATCTTAAAATTTTGAGAAGAGAAACTCTCAATTATGAATTCATAACTTGCAATTGAGTAATTGTCCAGTAACAGTAATTTGGATCCGTGCGGCACTTAAAGTGACAGTGGGCTATGTTTTATTTTACATTTGATTATACATTTCTGTACTATGCTTGATTTAAATTTTTTTGATGTAAACTACAATAAATACAAAATTAGAGCCAAACTGAAATGAGACAATAAAGCACAGTTTGTTTTATTTGTATCTTTTTTTATTGAATTTTTCCTTAGTTTATTAATTTTGAGGACTTTTCGTTAGTTTGTTTGAAATTCCGCTGGTTGCTACAATGTAGATGTCATAGCAATCTTATTTACAGGAAATACATATTTGATATGCATCACTATCTTTAAATAATTCACTTAATCAATAAATCACAAAGTTTTGGTCATATGGCCCCCTCAAAATCGTGTTAAATGATCGTAATTACAATATTGACCAAAATAATCGTGATTATGATTTTTGCCATAATCGAGCAGCCCCATATATATATATATATATATATATATATATATATATATATATATATATATATACACAGAGGTGGGTAGAGTACCCAAAAACTGTACTCAAGTAAAAGTAAAAGTACTTCTAGAAATATTTACTCAAGTAAAAGTACTAGTCTTGAATAGTTACTTGAGTAAGAGTAAAAGAGTATCGGATAAAAAATCTACTCAAGTAGTTAGTTACTAGTTACTTTGGGTCATATATACTGAGCCTATTTTTATTTAGATATATAGATAAAATGTATGTAATGTATGTGTGCGTGTATAAATGTATATATTTCATCAGCCTTTACTCCAATTTATGTAATTTATTATAAAACCCTGTCTGTTTACTTAAGTAACAGATATAGGTGTCATGCCATAACATATTTTTAATACGACTGACTTTATATTAAATGTGAATTTAACATTGAAAGTTAATGTGATATAAATATTGCTACTAATCTTTCATTGTTCAGAAAGAGAGCAAATAACATTTACATTATTAAAGATAAAGATAATTTTAAAGACAGTCTAGATTTCAATCACTCTCAGAAACTCCCATTAAAATCACTGAAACTGTTAACACTTTGAAATCAATATCTTAATTAAAGATTCGTACACACATCTGCACTTTGTTGTTTCTGACGAGAGAATTCGCCAGAAAGAGGTATTCAGTCAGTGAGCGAGTGAAGGAAGCACCGGCATTTTAGCGATGACTCATCTGAGCGCCTCTGATTGGCCAATGCTTTAATAAGCTCAAAAGAATCATGTGTGATTGGTTATAATGTGCAGCGCTGTATAAACGCATCTATCTCTGGCTCAGCGCCAGCAAGAAATCACAGATCTGAATTTAGCAGCTGATGATGATATGACTTGCTGAACGTACTCACGCCGGTGTGATTGTATTAAAATTAATAAAATCTTAATCGGCTATTTTTTGTCTTTTGGAAGCTGCATTCAACTTGACTCCCCTCTGTTATAAGCGACACACGTACAACAAACTAATGTCACAGTGGTATCGTGTACTGTAATCGAATGTAGCCCAAGTTATTACCTGTTAAACAGTAGACAGCACACGCGGTGTTCATCTAATAAGGATCTCCATCGCTAGCAAATAATAGCCTTTGCAGATTTCAATTCAGTGCAGTTCCAGCCATGTTTTCAACGCTGCTGATGTTAAACGTTACAACTCCGAGTGAACCGCTTCAGACGCTCAGCGCGTGCGGCAGGGAACTGAACGACTCATTCAAACTGATTCATGAACCAATTCACTCGTTTGCCAATTGGTTTGATCAAGCATTTGAACAGAATTGACTCAAAAGAATGAATCATTCGCGAATGGGCATCGCTCATTGCCCAGAGAAAAGTAGACGGCGCGTTTGGAATAAACTGAAGCATTTATAACTAGTGATGTGCGATACCACTGGTTTCCTATCCGATCCGATACCAAGTAAAATCAAGGCGAGTATCGGCGATACCGATCCGATACCGATACCGATACTTTGCCCAAAAATTACTGTTTGGGAAATTAAAGTAACAAGTAACGTTAGTGTACTCAAAAGTGTCACTTCATACTGAATACGAGACATATTATGGGTTCTTCTTGTTTATTGATGAAGAATTATCATACACAAAAAGAGCCAACTTACATATTTATTGACAGCATCTGAGCAGCATGTATATCTTAAAACGCCTGCTTGAACATCTTAACATAAAACAATAAACATTCACACTTTATGGTTTAGTGACATGTTAATCCGGTCCCCTTGAAGATTTTTAACCTTCCCTCAAAATTTCTCTCATTCACAGGTTTTTGTTTAGGAACAACAACATATTAACAGTTTTTCCTTTGAGTCTGCTCCTTTTTTTGCTCACAACCTCGCCTGCCTTTGAAAAGATTCACATTTTACTCCAAGCTGAACTATTGCAGACATTTTGGTCATTTAATTATTTCATTACTTATTTATTTACTTTATTTTAGTAAAATGTGTCCCTGAGATAATCGCACATCAATTCAGCCGGCCCACATTTAGTTAGGTAAGGTTATCTGCAGAGTAGATCATTTAAATTACATTGACAAGGCTGCATTGGACTTTACAGTACGTTTGCCAGGAAAAGTATTTGATAGGTAAGAAGACAGATAATATTGTATCAGTAGAATAATACTCAGTTGTATTATTCTTCGTCTCATTTGTTTTGACTGATGGTTAAATAGAAATTTCAAAATCTGGGTTCTGACAATTATGAAGTTATTATGGTACTTCTCTAATTATGTATTGTACTAGCCATTTCAATTTGAGTCACAGCATTTTTTTTATAAAATAGAAACTGTATGTATAACCAAAGTTCTAAAACAAATTTGTTTTAAGAATTCAGGGAACTGCCGTTGTTTTATCATTGCCACTAAAACCCAAGCCCCCAAAATACAGCCACATCGCCTCATTTTCTCCCTAGTCTGTACCTGGATAGGGCCTGCCTGCTGCACCAAAGGACTCTGAAAGCGATGTCTGTCTCGCCCTAGCAGCACCTGTACCTCTCCTTTCCTCCTCCTCTGATCGGCTCGTCATGACGTCGTCATATTCTGTCTTGTGATTTATATGTAGATGTTTGATTAGGTTTGTGGTATTACCACAGTACCTCACTGTTTTGTTACACGTGTCACAAACCGCATCGTTTGAGTTTATGGAAGTGAAGTAGCTCCACACGTAACTTCGCTTGCGTTCAGCCATGTCCAATCCGCCGGACTGACACAGCGTGACTGAACAACAACATGTGCCAGCAGCGGACTGAGTGTGAGTGGCTGCTAGCGACGCGTGCTCTGCACTGCAGCCAGTTGTACAGTGCCATATTATGCTCATGACTTGGCAGGCGGAAGAACAAGTAGTTCCGACTAAGTTGGCATTATTCAGATAAACGAGGGTAATTGTGGTTACTTTCCGCTGTCTTTCTATTTCCAATAAACTACATATCTGCTCCAAATTACTGAAATATCGATATTTTGATAAGATAATCGATTCTAGAACATACAGAGCTGGTATCGGAGATATCGATATTTTAGTATTGATCCGCACATCACTATTTATAACATATTTATTGCATTAAGATAAAGTAACGAGAGGAGCGTCGCCCACAGTAACGGAGTAAAAGTAGAGATTTTTCCCCAAAAATGTACTCAAGTAAGAGTATAAAGTACCCATCTTTAAATATAATCCGAAAAGTATTAGTTACCCCAAAAAATTACTCAAGTAAATGTAACGAAGTAAATGTAACTCGTTACTACCCACCTCTGTATATATATATATATATATATATATATATATATATATATATATATATATATATAATAATCCCATGGCGAACAAAAGCTTCTATACTGTTCTGTTCTGCGAAAAAGAAAGAAAGAAAATCAAACAGGTTTCACAATGACATTAGGGTGAGACAGGTTCCCTGTGACCCTGTTTTGCCCTTATCTCAGAAACTGAGAAAAACTTTTCCTGACAGTGTCACGACTGATCGGTCAGTCTATTTCCCAGCATGCCTGCGTGTCTCACTCAAATAAGATGTTATAGTGCCAGGGTGCCGCCACGCTCTGCCCACATTCACTTCTTAGCGACTGGCGAAGGATTCTTCCTTCCTCTCTCTGCTGCCGCCTCATCTCCACTTCCTAAGCAACCGTCTCCACACATGCTGTTTATTTGGAAGAATCTAGAGACACAATGGTGATTTCCTACAGGACCAAGTAATGCAGACATCATTCTGTTGGCTTTGGCTAAAGGCTTTGCTTTCTTTGCCACTACTTTTGCCATGCATTTTGGAGGAGTTTATTTTGATTTGCTTGATTTGTTGAGTCAGCTTAATGGAATGATGTCATTCATATGTGTACGTTTGTTGTTTGCCAAAACCAGTCACACTTATTGATATAGTATATTATATACACTCTTAAAAATAAAGGTCTTTCATGATGCCATAGAAGAACGTTTTTGTCTAAATGGTTCCATAAAGAACCTTTAACATCTGAAGAATCTTTCTGTTTCACAATAGGTTCCTTGTTGCGAATGAAGGTTCTTCAGATTATAAAAAGGTAAGAAAGAAATTATTCTTTAAAAAACCTTTGACTGAATGGTTCTTTGTGGAACCAAAAATGGTTCTTCTATAGCATCACCGTGAGGAACTTTTTGAAGCACCTTTATTTTTAAGAGTGTATTTTAACTGGAACTGATGTGCAATCCATATTTGGGGTTTAATTTCAGTAAAAGTCTTTTTGGACTAAAGTACTTAGCTGTCTAAATTACTGTATGTTTTCATAGTTTATAGCTCTTTTTACCAAAAATGATCATACCTTTAAGCACCCATAATTCTGTTTTAATGTTATGCCAGATAAAATGTTCTATTATATTTAGACTTGCTTTTGGCATTGCAGTAATCTTAATGAATATAATTTAATATGGACTTCAGAAGTATCTTATCTCAAAAGGGTGTATTTATTTATTTATTTTTCTTTGACTGAATCTTCATCCTTTGGGTGATGAACAACATTCCTGTTTGACGTCACGTTTGTTGTTTGTATTTCGGCTTTTTGTTATTGTGAGTGCTTTTTGGGATAAAAGTAATGAGCCAGTCTTCCTTTTAAGATCAGTTTACATTATTTTTGCAGCTGTCCTCTCGTTGACTCCACAAAAGAAGATTTTATTCCACCCGTCACCTATAGTTTGCACAATTGCTGTCGGATTGTAATGTAATTCAGTATGTGTCTATTTTCCTTTCTAATGAAAGTCCATTGAAGTGCTTAGCATCTGTTTGAGAGTTTTGGGTTACAGGCCTATTGAAGATCATTTTGTATTCCATTCACACACTTGGAGTCCACACTTTTCCTCTGCTTGGTTGGCCCAAGCCCCTGACTTCAGGCCAGTTTAGCATTTTTCCTCCCTTACAATGTTTGAGGTTAGGATTTGAACCATGGAGGTTGGTCCTCAAGCAGTACTTCAGGAGAAATCTATCCCCGGCCTCTTGGCGTAGTTAAAGGTGGCGAGAGATCACAGATGTTGGAGTAAGATGCACATCGAAGTAGGAAAGGTATAAGACTGCAGAAGCCTGGCCAAAAAAATTTAAGTTCTCAATAGTTGCTCATAAGCTCCTCATATTTATTTTTCATGTTGTTATTTTCTGGAAATTAATAACAACTGTTGCACTAGTAATAGCCTACATATTAGGCTCAAGATAGAATCCGCTAACTGAATTGAGGAACATATTTGTTGAATGGATTTAAACATGATTTGTTTAAAAAAAATGCAGAGAGTACTACAGTACATACTTATTGGTAGGTAAAGAATAAACAAATATGCAAGCAATGGGAGTAATTTCGGCATTTGGAATTCTGTAGAGTTTTCGGCAGCTTTCTGCCTGTATGATTGCTGAAGATGAGCTGTCAAACCAGTACGACAGTTCTTTCTATTGAACTGCTGTCCAGCTTTTCTGTTTGAAGTAGTTGGGTACACATTGAGCAGTGTGGAATCAAGGTGTTAATCTCAGGTACGTCAGGATGTATTCATGTCCTGTTGGAATTACAAGAATTATTATGCATACTAGCATAAGTGTATACCTTGAGATTAGCAGTACTCGGTGCTATTTACACCCTTTGAAATTATTTATGTCTGTCCTACTGCAAACAGCTAAATGGATGTGTGGAAATCTTTGTTGGAAATGACAGAGAAAAAAAAAATATCTCCTGTATTATCTTGCAAAATTTTAAATGTGCACTAAGTTACACCGGCAATAAAAATGTTATCAATGAAATGTCTGCAATTTTGTTGTTGTTTTTTTCTCACATAGCTTTGCTGTGGTCAAGTGAGAGAAATCATTTTAATAGTTTCTAATTCGTAAGTCTGGAAACTAGTTATTACGTTAATTCTTATGAGATGAAAGCGGCAAAAGACCGAAAGTAAATAATAAAAGCGGTTCATTTTGATGTTGCAATGTTTTCAGATATATTTATTTGGGACTATTTGTTTAAATGAAAGTACATGAAGTTTGATTGGTAAAGTTCTTCCCTTTTGTATTACCTTTAAGTACTTGGTTAAAGTAATAATTATATTTAAAAGTAGTTAATTTTAAATATACTTAACTTAATATACTTAAATATCATGTTATATCTTTATTTATATTTTATCTTTTTGAGAGTTTGATGACTTCAGTCCCTATTCATTTGTTAATACCATAACAATAATGTTGCACAATAAAAATGTTGCACAAAAGAAAGTCAAATTGGTTAAATCCAAATGAGTAAATAATGGCAATTTTCAATTTTGAGTGTACTGTTCCTTTAAGTTGTCTTTGGTTCTCGCCATGCAATCAGTAATTTACCACTGTCATTGGTTTGGTTGATCTCATATCAGGGTCACAGCTGTCTGGCGCTGTGTGTGCTGTCTTTGATTAACGTAGGTAAAGCTAAAGCTTTGGCAGGTCTAGGTCAGCGTCAGTCACAGCCTTGCTGTCTGGAGGCTTGTTTACTTTGCGAGTCCGAGTTAACCCCACCCACAGCACGTGGAATTAGATCAGCATGCCGTACCCACCGGATTACAGTCTTGTTGTCTCTTTCTGAGACCAGGCAACTGTGCACAGTCACGTACAGTAACAACCACATCTGTTTACTTTGCTGAAGTAGGAGATAATATGTAAGATGACACGCGGTTGTTTCCACAGCCAGTTTCAGTCTGTAAGGTGTGTCTGGTGTAATTTACATTTCTAATGAAACCTAACAGAGTAAACATGTTTTATTGCAATTGAATGAAATTGCAGAGTTAAAGAGTCTTAAACAGAAATTGTTGCCCTTTCTGCATTAAACAAATGTTTTCCATTTGGGCGTCTGGATTTCATGAATAAAATTCTTAAGTAATGATGAACAACACCTGAATCATCAATTTAAGTTTTACTAGGGCATGAAAAGTTTTTGCACCTGGCTGAGCATGCCCAAAACATCCATGTGATGTTACTGTTAGAGTTTTAGATGATATGATATAAGATTTTGGATATCATGCTTCTTTTCAAAAAGTTGGCATACTAAAATAACTACTGGAGCAGGAATTTCAGCATCTCTAAACTAGGGCCCTATGAAATCCATTGTATATTTTCCTAAATTCCATTTTATGTTATTTTTTCCAAATTCAGTTTTTACCGTTTACATTTTTCTGGATTCAGTTTTTTTTCCTCAACTCATTTTTAATTGTTAAATTTAATTTAATTTAATTAATCAAAAAGCATGTATAATTAATAAAAATCATGAATCATTTTCACATCAATTTATTACAAGTTTAACAAAAATTACATGTTTAGGCCATCCTTAAAAATATTCTTGTTTGCCGTAACCCGACCGACCCTGTCAATTTAGAACAGACTTTTTTTTTTTTTTTTTTTTGCTTTTAGTCCGACCAACTTGCCACTTGTAAATTTGCATTAAGACCGACCAATTTTTTTTTTACTCTTCAAACAACTAATACAAAAGCAATAAAATAATATTAATTATATTTAAGTAAGTATTGTAAATATATAAATTGCCTAGGCCTACACAACAAACGAAGACTACGTTCTTTCTTTAAAAAAAAAAACCTGTGACGTCATCTATGTTTTTTGTCAAAATGTTTGCGGTCACTGTTCACAAGTCATACGGGTTCGGGCACCATAATACATCTAAAAAAAATCATTAAAACAGCTCTACACCTCTTTAACTTGACACAAAGTTCTGGAAAAACTGTGCCCAGATATTTTCCCATCCCTTCTCCCATCTTGTCTAAAACCGTGACTGTGTCGACTGTCACTTTATGTTCGAAAATCTATTGCACGAATCAACCAACACAAGTTTCGAAAACTAAAATAGGAAAATGATTTTAACGACCTTCTCTCGGAGCGCGTCTAGGTTTTTTTTTATTTATTTTTTTTAATTTTTTTTTTAATTTTTTTTTTTTTTGGAACACGCATCACACAGCAGCTGCAGCTTCGGACACACACGCATGACAGCAAATAATACTTCTGCAAAATGTTTCTCTTTTTACAACAGAAATGTGTATTCTGCTGGTAGTCAGACAGTCTCATACAGATTCGGGCTACAGAATCGCCTAGGGCTGTCAAAATAGCTGAAAAACTAAATTCGAATTTTTTACTTAAATATGATCAAAATGCGAATTGTATTCGAATTTAAAATGCATAATTTCAGTTAGGGTGAAGAAAAGCTTTTTGCTTCTCTTCTGAGGCCTCAAGAGCAAAATATTACTGCACGTTTATTGAAAGCATTAGAATACATGACTGTGAAAAAACAACATATTTAAAATGTTTATGAAGCAATTATTATTAAGTTGCTTAAAGAACTATAAACAAAACAGCGTCATGTATGCATGCATTGTTAAATAAATAAAAAGGGCGGAAATCCAGTCACACAGAATAAATTGTTTTCATTTAAAAACATGAGATGCAGTGGGATGGGGAACAAAAACCCAACATAAAGTCTCGAGATATTTTTAGAAGATTAAATTAAATACATTAATTTTACATGTCTTTCTAAACATGCGGCTCACTTGTGCGAGACGTGAGTCCAACGGTGTCCCTCTAGAAAATGCGCGAAATATGCGTTCTGTGTGAACGGCTTGGTTTCAGTTTTGATGTAAACAAGATCTTCTTGATGAACATTGTTCTTTTTTTTTTTTTTTTTTTTGTAGTGGCTTCAACTGGATAGGCTAACATAACCTTATAATGCAGTGCTACATACATCGTCATCGCATCTCGTGCGCCACTGATAAAGATCAAGTATACTTCGGCCGTCCGCACACTATCTGCATTATGTCCTCCAGAAATATTGGTCTTTACATTCGTCCTGCCTGTTGTCCGTGGATTTACCTATATTTGGTGTTATTTGCCTTATAAAACTTTAGACATGCAAAATCGATTTTACAATCGATTCAATGAACACTTGTCACTCATATCAAACAGGATTTTTTTCACAGAAGTGACAACCCAAGAAAGCAAAGTAAACGGTCTCTCATTTGTAGGTTGCATTGAGACCTAGCGGTGGATGCAAGTAAAACAGTATTACAGTACCTCATTTTTTTTCTTCTCACCTGAAATTCATTCAATAAACATGTTTTTGACAAAGATTTAAATTTGTTTGTGGTCTATATAGCCTACATCAAAATGCGCCCGAAGGCACGGGTTGAAGACCCAGTCAGTGACGTCACGATATGCAAATTTGTTTAAATTCATACCTACGTCATCAGCATCACCAAAATGTACTTTTTTTTTTTTTTTTACATTGAAACTTGAAAAAAAAAGAGGCCGACCTACCGACCCTTTTTCTTTTTTTTTAAAAAGTGATCGTTTCGCCACTAGGTCTATTTTTGCTGCGCTGCTGACGCTCAGTTAAAGTGAAAGTACACCCTTGATGGACAAAATAAATATGATTTCACACAAAAAGTGCTCTAAATGCACAAAATAAGCACATCTAGGGTGTTTTAACAAGAACTGGAGTATGTTAGGAAAGAAAATTAATATAAAAAAATATGTATAGAAGATAAAGTGACAATGATCATGGCCAAAATACACATGTACTGAAACGAAAAAGTAATTTTGTCCAAAATTTGCATTAATGATATCTGTGTTTTTAGCTAATTACATTAAAAGTGTATGATATTTAAATTCACATATTTTTCTATTTTTTATTATAATTTTTTTTTTTTACAAAATCTGTCAAAGTACTTACAGTTCTGTCCAAAAATGTACTTTTTTGCCGAAATACAAAAACAACTTTAAATGTCCTATGACATGAAAATTTCACTTTCTGAGGTTTTTTAACATTAATATGACTTCCCCTAGCATGTATGTGGTCCCCAAGTTTCAAAAAATTTGAATCGGTGTAAATCGAGATTTTGCTATCTTTCTCTGCCTTTGAGAAAATGGAAACTCAAACGGGCTGATCTGGAATCTCCTCTTTGTGACGTTGTAAAGAGAAATGTTACCTCCCCTTTCTCTGCTTTGCCCACCCAAATATTTACATATAATTCAGTCGCAATGTCAGGACAGGCGTTACAAACA
This sequence comes from Carassius carassius, assembly GCF_963082965.1. Lineage (NCBI taxonomy): Eukaryota > Metazoa > Chordata > Actinopteri > Cypriniformes > Cyprinidae > Carassius > Carassius carassius. Next base: position 29,012,235 of record NC_081767.1, on the reverse strand, counting down.
GACTTTTATGATATGGATTCGACAGCACCGGCACAAACAGTGAGTAACCCTGTTCATTAATGCCTGATCTGTGATCAGTGATTTCTGATGTGTAGTTAATCATTCAAGTTCACACAGACTTTCTTTCTAAATCGTTTAATACTGTTTATGCATCAGTGAATCAAGCCAGTGACTAAACGATCAACTTCACGTTGTTTCTCTTAGTAGCATGAAACAAATCTGTTATTTAAATTGTGATTTAACTACAGAGAGCGATCAAAGAACGCTCCCTTTTTTTCGGAGCTCTCACACATCACGAGTATATCTGCACACTTGCCCAAACTGCCGTTACAATGAATGACGCTGTTATGCTGCACAACAAAGCTCTTACTGTATTCATGTGTTTGCTGTTAGTTGTGGTGAAAGCATTTTGTGAGAGAAAACGTGTTGCAATAATGACGAGATCACTGCATTCACGCGATAAACAGACTCTGTCTATTCAATACTCATCACTGCAGCCTTTCATGTGATGGGAAAAGATCGAAAAAATAATTATATAATCAACAAATCCACGATTCGTTAATCTCGACAGCTGTAGTATATAAGGCTGTCGCGATAACCGCAATATTGTAATACCGCACTATTGACAAGCAAACCGCAGAAGAAAGATAGCAACCGCAGAAACTGCGGCAACTGCAGTGTTCAGGTTTTTTTTTTTTTTTTTTATGAGGCTGTGGCCTTCTTGTTTTTTCAATTTGTCACTGTGCGTTTAATGTTAAATAAATTAATGATACAATATGGTTCCGACTGTAATTTCCTCACGAGCCGTTGTAGCTTTATGGTGCTTCGTTTGTTTTGAATAGGCCGGCTGAAACGATGGGAGGCGCTCGATCTCGTCCCAAAACCTAATGTCACGTCGCCAGTTTGGGAACATTTTGGCTTTCAACCCAATGAAAAGGGCGAGCCAGCGAATATAGATGAGCCGATATGCAAAATTTGCTGCAAAAAGGTTCCTGTGACGCAGCAATACATCTAATTTGAGGTCATCGGGGCATTCTAAAACGCTTAACGTGAAAAATGCTTAACGTGGTTTAATGTACCAATACAGTGATATAGGGCTGGACGATTATGGCCTAAAATCAAAACCTCGATTAATTGAACATTTTGCCTCGATTACGAGTATTGAACGATTATTTGGTTTTTGGTTTTGTTTTTTTTGCCCTCATAGTTCACTGACAAGGTTTGTACTATCAGCAGTTATTTTATCTATGTCCGTAACATTTCTTACTAGGGTTGGGTATCGTTTGAATTTTATCGATTCCGTTTCTTATCGATTCCTAGTTTCAATTCCAATAAGATAAAAAAATCCAATATAAAAAAAATTAATTATTTTTACAAAGCATTCTGTTGCAGCTGAATAACATGAGCAAAAATAACTAGATTTACATAAACTAGATTTATATAAATTTCAAATATTAAAATGTTAAAGACAAGTAAAAAGATAGGTCAGTAATAAGAAAGGAACAAACAAATCAGTTAGCAATATCATAAATACAACTAAACTAAATTTCAGGTATACAGAAACTGTAATTAAAACTTTAAAAACACTGCATTGTTTTCTTTTTATAAATAAAAAAAGATGAATCAAGTAAAGTTATTAAATATATTCAGTCAAGATCAGTGAATGATTTTCTTTTGTTCTTTGATTAACATTAATGACAGGCAGCGCGTTTATTAGGCTGTTGTCTCTTTAAGCAAAAATACTGTACATGTGTGTTTTCTTTCTCATCTGTTTACGTTCACGTAAGACAAAAACGGCTGCGTTTATGATGATATACTGATGTTAGTGTTTATATGTGTTCGTGCCACAATGCAGCTGCGCGAACATGGTAGCTCGATATAAGAATACACATCCGTTCATCTAATCGCTTGAATGTCCAAACCATAAAACAAATACAACTGACAAAGTTTAGTGAAGACGCAAAGCTCACCGCTCAGACCGCTTTGCTTTTATGCCACTGACTGGAGAGCAGAGTCATGTGGCTACACATGCGCTAGGATGCTTTTAAGGGGGAAGTGTTAACAGGATTAAAAAACCGAAATAACCGACATGGGAAAATTACGTCGGTTAGAGGTTATGAATTTCGGTTTTGATTATTTTTCGATTAATCGTCCAGCCCTACAGTGATATCAACAGACCAAACTCACTAAACATCATATTAATAAAGTATACTATCTACAAAAAAATCAGATGATCCCTGAATATGAATTCAACGCGTTTAATAACACGTTAAGCCTTTTCCTCCCACAGAAAACCGTTATAAGGCTTAACGTGTTATTAGACGACTTGCATTCATATTCAGGACTCACACAGGGTTTTTTTTTTTGTACATAGTATACTTTATTAGTATAATGTTTAGTGAGTTTGGTTTTTAAAAATCACTGTCTTAGTACATTAAGCGTTTTCTTATAACGGTTTTCTATGGTAGGAAAAGGCTTAACGTGTTATTTAACGAGTTGCATTCATATTCAGGGCTCATCTGATTTTTTTTATAGATAGTATACTTTATTAGTATGATTTTAAGTGAGTTTGGTCTGTTAATATCACTGTCTTAGTACATTAAGCCATGTTAAGCGTAGAGTGTCCCCTGTCATCCAGCGCAGCTGCCCCCTCAAGCATCAGGTCGTGGAGCAACATCAAAAAGAACAGCTGAGACCGGCCGACAGTTAGGAGTAGCTGAAGCCTTTGCGAAATCTGTAAAATACAGCCGTGAAAGTAACAGGCATACCTGCTGAAGTCACGGACAACCTCCGCGTCAGTGCCCATATCCAAGAGAGCGTGAGCAGATAATGAGCTCACACACGCTATCTGCTTGAGGAGTGCATCTCCATCTCCAACGCGAATCCACTGTCCTGGTGGGCCAGTGGTGACGCGATAATCAGTCTAGATTTCCGCTGCTGTCCAAAGTCGCGCGCAAATACGTGTAATACGTGTTAGAACTCTTTGATTTCTTAAATTTTTTTTATTGGAAAACCCATGTTCTTGTTGCTGTTTGGCATTTAACAATAAACAAAAATGTCTCTGTCAGTTAAAAAAGCAACAATATATGCTACATAACTCAACGATAAAGCTTTGTATGCAGCAAAATCAGGATAAATTAGGTATGTAAAAAAAAAAAAGACTGCGGTAATACCGCATATCGCGCTTTTGAGCCACCCATAATAACCGCAGGGGAAATTTCGTGACAGCCCTAGTAATATATATATATATATATATATATATATGTATATATTTATTTATTTATATATTTATTTATTTATTTATATATTTATTTATTTGAGAGGGGTTCCACATACCCATTTCGAATGCAAAGATGTCAGCCAATCACAACAGTTGTCGTTTACTCGGAGTCTCACAGCAGACACGCCCCTTCAAACAGAGCATTCAAGCCAGAGGGCTAATATCAGGATATAAAAAATGCTTTTTATTTCTAAATTTTAAATGTAAAAATTATACTAACAATATAAGTACACCTAAGGAAACATTAAAAAGCATTTAAAGAAAAGGAAATAATCCATGTCATGGGACCTTTAAATAATTTATACTGCTAGTTTAGCCTTAGAGATTTATTTATTATTATTAGTAGTAGTCGCATTCTTATAAATAGGCCTATGTATTGGCAGAAGAACGGATGCCGTGCTGACATCATGCTGACAATCATAAACAACAGCACGTGGTGTCACAGGCGGTGGTCTTCAGAGTGCACCTGGAAAGACAATAATGGACGTCACTCGTCTCATTGAGAAGGAAAAAGCATGGGATGAAGTTGCAGCGGCTCTTATTGCAGATGTTAAGTAATTTTATAGTGTTTTTGACGCTTTCGCTGGCACACGAGCAAATAAATCAATATTTGATTCAAAACTGATTCAATTGGAAACATTTATTTACAATTTCTAAATTACACAAGCACACAAATAACAAAAGCAGGTGATACATGCATATATAATAAACAAGTAAATGCTGATTTCAAGATGAGCAGGAAGTCAAGGCTGTGAACCATTTACAATACACAGAATTTAAAACCGTGTATTAAATTGGTTTTCAGGGTGTCCTTTGGTAATTTTGCTTGCAAACAAACCCAGTTACAAGATGGTAATATGCACCATGTTCTCATCTATGTCGGTTAATGGGATGAACCCAAAGTCTGCGTCTTTTTCATAGTCTCCTTAATAACAAATATAGCGCGATGGCCTTTCTTCTATCAACAACACATACTGCACGGAAAACAAAGACAGTAAAACAAAGATGCAACAAAAGTTACAATGAAATTATTAATTAAAAAAGCTTCTTGCCAAGTCTTTTTATTTAAATGTATTTTAATTGGAAATAAAGCAATGCGAACTTACCCATTAGAGAGTACTCTGTCCAAAATCCGCTGTTCAGTTGCACACTGCCTCCGCTGCCAGTGTGAAAGCAAAATAGGCGCGCACTGCTTCCGCTCTGCCTACCTGCTGCTAACGCGCTGCTTTCGCTCTGCTGCAGCTTGCGGTGTGAACCCGGCCTTAGTATGTGTGTAGTAAATGAAACCGCACGTCTGCTCCATTCATTAATAGAGAAATACAGATTAGAACGTGCAGAATTAATTTTTAAATCAACTTTTGCGGCTTAATATTTAAAGATACTAGTCCATATCGCGATTTGATTTAAGCGTAATGACCTACTTTTAATTCATTCAAAATTTGACAAATTCCGTGACATTTCGTGTTAAACTGTGAATTCTGTTTTTATGACTGGATTCCGTGATTCCGTCTGCGTTTTCCACATCACGGAAATCATAGGGCCCTACTAAACCATTATTAACCCTAAGGCACATGACAAAATGGAGCAGTGGGGATATAATGCTCACTGTTTCCTTTGTCTTGAAATTTATTGTAAAATTTGTGTTGTGTTGTGGAATTCTACCAATCTGCACAAGTTGAGCAATGATTGCTGCTTAATTGTAATGTGTGGTGTGTATGTGAGTGTGTGTGGTAATCAGTGTGTTGCAAAATTTCTTTTTTTTTTTTTTTTTTTTTGCAAAATTGTTGCCAAAATGCAAAATTGTTGGGATTTGTTCTATATTGAGGTCTATTATTGGATGCACTCTCTGTGGATCAACTGAACAAGTTTCCATCTTTTGCTGGGTTAATTGGAGTAAGATGCTTAAAGTATTTGAACTAGCTAAAACTTCAAGCAAATCTTTTGTTGGATAGAATTCAAACAATGTTTTGTTGAATGAATCCTTGTGGTTTTGATTATTGGTGTAATTTTGTTTGCCAACATCTGTTATCAACTACACATTTCTATTTATGGAAAGCCATGCAAATATGAGCATGTCTATTTGAATGAAGAGTAAGGCTACATAAGGGCATAAGTGACTGCATTTATTGTTGCTTCATGAAAAATATATAAAAATAATTAAAAGGTAATAACCAGTTAGAATTCCATTATAAAAAATATATATATTGTCAGTTATAAACTTTTTCAATGTGTCTCCATTGCATCATGCAATTTTGAGAGCAATATAATAAAATTACTTATTTTATAGGACTCTTAGATACTGTGATTCACAGAGTAGACATGATATTTCAGATGACTCACAAATAACTGGGTCATAATGTTCATATATTTGTCTCATAAAATATCAGCACTCCAGACAACAATTTAGAATTTTTCAGTTCAGTCTCGGGAATCTGTTTTCTGTCATCTGTTTTCTTGGCACAGCATTTTTGTGGTGGCATATTTTCATAATGAAAAAAAAAAAGAAAAAAAAAAACCTTTAATCCTGTTCTTGCTGGAATGGAAATTGGAAAATGATAAACTATGGAAAGCTGATTGATGAGAAAACAAGTCTATGTGCTCACCTTGATCGATTGAATAGACATACATTTAAATTGTAATTTTCTTAAAGGAATAGTTCACCCAAACATAAAAAAAATCTGTCATGTTGTTCCAAACCCTGCGGTCAAACATAAAAGCAGAAGTTCTTTCTTTTCCATACAATGACTCTGCTTTTCTGTTTCACAGAAGAAAAAAAAATAACCACACATGTTCGTTTTGGATTTTTGGTTTTTAATTAATTTCTCAAGCTCTGTATTGCAGAATTCTCAAATGTTTAATATCATTGTATTCGTGAACAATGTTTCTTCAGCTATTCCATTTTAAAATGGATTTTATCTTTGTTTTAGTAACATTATGTATTTGTAGTTTACTTGGCGTGACTCAAACTTGCAATTGAAACGGTGATACTCCAAGAATAAATCAAACTATTGTTCACAATCACTGAGGTGTGGTGGATAGTGTTCTGATGATGATTATGGTAATATTAACACTGGCATTTTTGTAAGTCAGTTTGGAAGGATTGGCTACTTTTTAAATAATTATTTTAAAAGAAGAGAGAAAAGCAGCTTATTTGAGGTGGATAATGGCCCAGTTTGCCTCACCCATATCATTGTGCTGTTTACCTGCCCACATGCGGCTCTGTTGACTTGTCGCCCTCCTCTATTACAGCATGTGTGTAATGATGTCATGCTCCTTTGATGATGTTTCCATAGTGACAGCACTCCTTCTCACCTGATCGTCTGGAGGGACAGACACAGTAGGAGGAGGAGACATCACAGCTGTTTAATAGATGGCGGCACAGCCAAATGTTTTATGCGGTGCTAAAGCAAGCCCTTTCACTCTTGGGAAAATCACAGCCAAACAAAGATTAAAGAGACTGTGCTGATTCTTACTGTGAGACGAATGAATGGAGATATTTTAAGTTCTCATTTTGAGTTCTGATCTAGCACAAGGAGGTTGCGAGTAGACATGTTCTGTTTATTAAAATCTTGAGATATGAGTTATGTGCTTTATGTCCCACAGGCTAGTAGTCTTAAAATATGTGATCTTTCCCCTCACAGCCTTGTCATGTGAAAGTGATTTTATTTATGTTTTCTGAATGTTGCATGTGATCTGGTGAGTTCCTGGGAAACATAACTTTCAGTTTTAAACAAGAACAATAGGCTATGATAAGCTTTATCATTCGACTGAATTTAGATAGAGAAGGTTTATCTAAATTGTGTCAGTGGTAAATGTGTACTGCACCATGACTTGCATTTCGGTTCAGATATCTGCAGCCCTAAATTCTGATCAGCAGATATTTGCCCTAAAGATGATCAGAATTGGCAGATAACTGTGCCGCAAAAACATCTGATCATGCATTTATGGGACCCGTTTGGTGCAAATTTTGATTGTTCTTTTCCACACACACTGAGAATGCTTAATAAAACATGAAAAGATTAGTGTGTGTATTTAAGAAAACAAGTGGAATTACATGGAGGAAAAATGTAAATATTTAAATTTAAAGTATAAATGATAAAATCTATCAAATAAAGCCATTGATTATAAACATCTACATATTTGCATCTTTTATTGAAAAATATATATCTTTTTTCTTTAACAAAAGATGCCATTATCTTGAGGTTGTTTGTAATCAGTGGATTTATTTTATACATTGTATCAATTATATATTTATGTTTTTGATGGCCATGGAACACTTTCCATGTTTCATGGAAAATATTTTTGTGAATATAATATCTTTTTTTCTCATTATACTGAGCTATGTTGGCTAGAAATTGCTTTTTTGTGAATTTAATTATTTAATTTTTTTAAATCCAGGCGTTTTCAGTTGACTTAAAAATACATGGGCATTTAAAAGATGCGTGAGCCCTGTATGAAGAGATTATTAACCACTCACTAACACAAAATGGACTTTCATTTCTTAAGTTATTATTTGTCATTAAAGAGAGTCTTCCTGAGTCAAGTCTTTTCTCTTTACGCTAAAACTCTCACGTGTCTCCTTTCCGCATGTCCATACAGGAAGCGTACAGAAAATATATGAGGTCCAAGTGTGGAGAGAGCTTTTGTGCGGTCCATTCAGACATGCAGTGTGGTCTATTTATAGCCCAGAGTGTGACAATCTCTCCATAAAGTAAAAAAATGCTTGCTCTGTGTATGTGTTTTTAGAAAGTGTGTTCTGAATTGAAACCGTCTGTTCGGACTCCTCACAGGTGAGTGAAGGGGGGTTGTATATTTATCTGATTAGTTATTCAGGTCATTGCTGTAATGTTGAATGGATTTGAACAGTTTGCGGTTTATTTTTTTCCGTATGTCATGTTTATCAGCATGTCCATAATGACTGTCTTCTGTTTCTCTCATGCCATACTAAGTTAAGTGCATATTTATAAGCTGCTATATAACTAAAACCACACTGCTGAGTGACGAGGCACAGATTGCTGTGTCTGAAATGTAATATACCTATAGTGACAGGTCACACCATGGCAGGAATGTGCAGCGTTTCCTCTGTGAAGAGGCTCTGGATATAGACCTGGATTCAATTATAGCAGGCGTTGTTTTGGAAATGTTCAGGCATGATGGGAGTTCGTATTATGTTATGCTGTAGCTTTAACGTGGCTATAGGGCATTGCAGCGTTACATAACCTGCCTCTTCATCTTCTCATGATTCAGTGCTGTGAGGCGGTTTAGTGTTGGTTTGTTGGAATGATCAAAGTCTCTCTTATCCGGAGTAGTTTTTAAGAATTCATTTTTATGACTGAATCCAAGTTCTGAGTTTCTTCACCAATATGTTGTATTAGAAGTTATAAATAAATATAGAGGTGGATAAAGATTTAAGGGGAAATATTCACAGTTTTTACAGTCATGGATAACTGAAATTGTAATATCAGGGAATATTTTATTTTAGAATAGAATAGAAATCATAACTGACTTAATGCTATTGACAGTAGGGGTGGGAGATATTGACAAAAATGAATATCTCGATTTTTTTTTTTTTTTTTCAATATCTCGATATTGATATTCGGACGATATTTTTGCAATCCTTCAAAGAAATTTGTGCAAACTGGCAAAGAAGGTCCAGTTGGTCTTTTGACTTGCTGCATTTGACCTATTATTGTATGGAATTACTAGTACATAAAGATATGAGACATTATTGATTTAAACATGAACCAAGTCACTGTACTAAATATTTATTTTAATACAAGAACAGTGCTTTTTCATACAATATATGTACATAATAAATTAACTTTGTGCTTTACAAACAGTAGGCCTACTCTATTAGTAATAGACTAACAACAATGTGACTACCTCTTTAAAAAAAGTTGTGTTTTGCAAAATGTAAACATTAGAACACAATGATGTTTTCTTTGAGAATGTTTCCACCAAGGACTGTTGTGTCTGTTTTTATTTTTACCGTGTTTGTAGCAGTAGTGCTGTTTTTGTTCAGCAAGAAGCCTTTCATACTCTTCAAACTGTGCGTGGTACGGAGATGATGGAAGAGGTTTGTTGTGGCGCTCTGCTTTACAGCGATCTGCTTGCGACAAATTCTACAGATGCGCGGCGTTTGTTGCTCATCTTTTTCGTCAAAACCAAACCATCTCCAGGCTAAAGAAGCTGATCCATGTCTCGCGGTTAGATCTTCTGGCACTGGTTAAAAGTTAAACCTAGAAGTAAAGCTAGAAGTTAAAAGAAGCCCTGTTTGTGTTCAGAGGCTATTCCTGTGGATCTCTTGGGAAAACGTATTTCATCTTTTGGACTCATCATTATACAACGAAATTTTCTAACGATGCAATCACGAAGCTCGCCACTCGAGGATGCCACAGACATTTAAGAAAAACTTTTTAACTTCAGACTTCAGTTGTCTGCAAACAACGCATATTTTACCTTTTCTAGCAGCTATTTCATTAATCGTACATCAGCTTTACTCTTTACGTTTTTGGATTGTTGCTTCAACCTAAGAAACTTCATAACACATAGGTAAGAACTCCGTAGTTGTATTGCAAATTAGTAGCAGCTTACTCTTGTGCAATTGAGGAATGATCGTGATTTTGTAAAAAAAATTTTTTAAAATAAAAGATAAAATACAGTCAAACAAACCCTTACATTATTAAAATTGCTAATTATAATTATTTAGAAGGTTATAGTGTGCGTTATTTGTTTTCTCTTTAACTTCCTTCAGCTCTTTTCATGTTTGGGGGGTCGGATTATACAAATTATGATAAATTCTATATCCCAATTTTGCATATCGGCCAGACAACAATTTGGATATTATCGTCTAAACGATATATTGCCCACCTCTAATTGACAGTGCTTCAACATTAGGCTAGTGCCAAAATAAATTTGGCAATATTCTCCACAAAATGATCTCCGTAGAATTAAACCCCTTGTTTCACAGTATTTGGACGGTTGTAGTTCCATGTCATGGATGAAATCCACAGAATACCATAAAAACCTCAGCAGACTTCATGATTTTCATGTTTTAAAAGTTCAGTGCATCCCCATTCCTTCTTTTTTTTCTTCTTTTTTTTTCTTTTTTCTTTGGGATCAACTTCAAATTCATTTAAATCCATTCCACATAATTCTGCAGATTTGTCCCCCACAATCAGCAGAGAAAATATTCTGTGTAGATCTTATGGCTGACCATGTGGTGTTTGTATATGTGAAACCAGCTTCTTTCTCATGCTCTTTAGTAGTCAGTGTCCGCAGTTCTACTACTTGAAGGCTTTAAACAGGTTAGTCAGCACTGATACATAACACAGCTGGTTTCACATGATATTCAGTGTAACCCAAGCTTCACCGCTTAGGTGCTCTAATATCATATATGTGCTGAGGTTCTCGGCTTTCAGGGGCTAACAGAATTAAAGCCGCATGAGGACAACCAGAAAAATTCTATATTTGTCCTACGAGGGTCAATTTTTGCATACCTTGCAACAGAAAACAGTTTTTATTTCCTTGATTCTGCAACCTTTGTTAAATGTGCTGTACCTTGAATGTCGGTGTATTTCAGTGTCGTATTTGTTTATCCGACCACTGCCTTGCAAAAAAGTTCTACCATTTGAAGCATTCGTTTTGTTTAATAGAGTAATGGATAGAGGAAACGGGTAACCAGATCCATCTGCCCTCAGCAGTGCATTCACAGTCCTTTCCAATATTCAAAGCCAATGCGACACGTGTAGAGAAAGCTAAAGGACGAAATACTTCATGACCATAAAATCCATGTTTTAATATGAAAACATGAGGTCTTTGTGCACTTCAAATGGAAGTTGGCTGTTATTTCATAATCACCTGATGGGGATAACTGTGATTTATACATTTTCGATTAAATATTTCTGTACAATCAAGGAATTTTAAAAGTATTTTTAAAAATATTTGTGAAAAAAATAATAATAATAATTTTTGGCATTAAATGTCTTGTTTGTTTGTTTGTTAGGGTTACACTCCAAGGGCTTTCTAATTTTAAATTTTAATTATTTGTATTGCAATCATTTGTCAGATAATATTTCATTGTAGTGACAGCCCTACGTGTAAGGCTGATATCATTACATCATGTCTTGTGGCTTTGTGATACTGAGGCTTTTAGTGGCTGGCTGCCGTGTTGAGCCGATTGCTGGCGCTGCAGTTTCAGAACGGTGAGGTCCGGAGCGTGTTTTGACAGCACACTAGAGCTGGAACCGAGTGAAAGGGCCCTCACACTAACCCTTCACCTACCTTCCCTTTCATCGGCTTTCTGTGAGGTGGAGATTTCCTTCATCTCTAGACCACACCTTAGCAGTGTGTGAGTCTGAATTCGTTTAGAAGGGAGTGTGTGCATGTGCATGTCCTTGGACCTGACAAACTGCTAATTTGTGAGATTTTAGATGTTCTATTTCAGAGGCTGACAGCTAGTTGTGTGGTCACTTTCAGTGGCCCGATTGAAAAACAGTCTAAATGTGTTTCTTTTGATGGGTCTGTATTATGTATCTTTTTTTTTTCATTGCTCAGCTATTTTTTCCACCACATCTTTGAAAACCTTGCTTTAAAAATGATCTTTCTGAAAGGTTTCCTGCGCACTGTTACTGAAATGTAATCAAAAATATATTTTTTTTTTGGCCAGTGTCAGTGATATCTTGTTTTTGTCAGTCTGCATAGAAGAATGCAGCATTTTGTAGCGATAAATTTGTGAGACTCTTTCTTACCATTTAAATGCAAAATTTCCTGTTTGGGTTTCTGTGCATTCATCAGACTTCCTGTGGTCATTGACTTTATTAAAGCTTCTAGGTCCTTTAGGCGATATGAAAGTTTTGGCAGATCACTCTGTGTTGTTGATAGGTGTTAACTTTTAAAACCCATTTTATAGACCAGTTTTACACAGCATGTTTTACATAGCTGCATTATGTAATGCTCTAGCCCTGTAGAAGCATAAAGTGATATCTTGAAGGCCTCATGAAATCAAAATGGACTCTTTTCTTTTGTTAGCTCACATTGCTAAACATGAGGTGAACGATTTATCCATGCAAGTTAATCCATGAAAAAAATATATATATTGTCTTGTCTGGAATGGCATTCTTCTCCGAAGACGTCAGTTTGATGGCATTGGCAGAATATCCTTAATCACACATTAGGTTGTTATGAGTGAAATAAAAAAACAAACCCTTTATTCAAAAAAAAGTTGTCTGAAATGTTTGTCTGAAAAGTGATGCATGCTCATTGATAATTAACAACACTTCTCCAAAATTAGCCAAAATATTGAATAAATGATTATTTTTACATCTGCTCATTTTTGTGCATTTCCACGTTTCCACAGTTATGCATTGTATATCTAAAATATTTGATAAATCTTTTTTTCTTGCTTCATTCAGGGTGAAAATGACCTATGGCGGAAGTTGAATCACAAACAGAGAGACTCTGAGTAAGCTGGACAGTGCCTGTCCCATAATCCCTGCTAGTCGGGTCAAGGGACCATGGGAGATGGAGTCGTCAATGCGGTGGGAGAAGGGATGAATCAGTCTCACGTGCTCTTTGACCGCTTTGTCCAGGCCACCACCTGCAAAGGCACTCTCAAGGCTTTTCAAGAGCTTTGTGACTTCCTGGAACTCAAGCCCAATGAATACCGTGTGTTCTACCACAAACTCAAGTCCAAGCTCAACTACTGGAAAGCCAAAGCTCTCTGGGCCAAGTTAGACAAGCGTGCCAGCCACAAAGAATACAAAAAAGGAAGGGCCTGTGCCAACACCAAGGTATGAAAGTTTCCCTGGGGTGAAAGAGAGAGTTTTGGTTATTAGTTCTCAAACTTGCAATGTTCTGGTGTTGCTTGAAATAGATTCTTTGTGGACTTTGTGGCTTGATGATTGTTTTTACTCCTCATGAATTGTGTTTCTCAGTGTCTGATCATTGGCGCTGGACCATGTGGTTTACGAACAGCCATAGAGCTGGGCTTCCTTGGAGCCAAGGTGATTTTGCTAGAGAAGAGGGATGCATTCTCCCGAAACAATGTGCTCCATCTTTGGCCTTTCACCATTCACGATCTGAGGGGTCTTGGAGCCAAGAAGTTCTATGGCAAGTTTTGTGCTGGAGCCATCGACCATATCAGTGAGTAAACATTTTTTTCTTATAGAGAGAAATGAACCATTCCAGTACAGACATTCATTACAGATCCCAGTACAAGTGGACAGCTCTAAACATAGATGTAAATGGGTTACGAGGCACATTTGAGACTTTCAATTACTCAGACCACCTTCAGAGGTGTTCACGGACTCCCAACAAGTGTAGTGTAAATATTAATGCATACTGATTCATCCCAGACATTGATTGGCTGCTTACGCATGTAATCATTGTGGGATGTGTTGGGGAAAACCTGACAAAACAAGGCCTTTAAACTTTGCCAGCAAGATAGAACAGTTAGACTTGTGCAAGGGATGTAGATAATCAGAGAAACTACTCTAGAATATCTTGTCCATGTCTTGAGTCAGATTTTAATACCATGTGTAAATGGGGTCTCAGATGTGGTTTCTGTTTTTGCAATCTCTCTTACTGCAGGTATTCGCCAGTTGCAGCTGATGCTTTTGAAGGTAGCTCTTCTCCTTGGCATTGAGATTCACGTCAACGTGGAGTTCAGAGGCCTCATTGAGCCACCAGAAGACCAAGAGAATGAGAGTAAGATCACTTTCTCATGTCCTTTCCACGCGAAAGTTCAGCTGTTCCATTTGTTTGTTTTAATTTCCACATAAATACCAGTCGTTCTTAAGAGCCTAGGCATATCCCTAACAATTACCAAGTCTTGCGGAGAAATGACTTGTCTGTCATTGCTGAACATGTTGTTGGTTTTTCCAGGAATTGGGTGGAGAGCTGAGGTCCACCCCAGAACACATCCAGTCAATGAGCTAGAGTTTGATGTCATAATTGGGGCAGATGGGAGGAGAAATACACTGTCAGGTAAGAATCTAACACTACATAAATGTGTGTGTGTATGTCTGTCTGTCTATCTCATTAATGTTTATTCTGTCTCTTCAAAAATTGTTATATAATTGTTTTGACATGATATATATGACTGAATTGTGAAATTGAAATGTTTCCTATTGTCACTGCTGCTGACATGGTGTTAAATCATAAATAAATAAATTAATTCTATCTCTTTAGGTTTTAAGAGGAAGGAGTTCAGGGGCAAACTGGCTATCGCTATCACAGCTAACTTCATTAACCGCAACACGACTGCAGAAGCGAAGGTAGAGGAGATCAGTGGAGTAGCCTTCATCTTCAACCAGAAGTTTTTCCAAGACCTTAGAGAAGCCACAGGTATAACAAGCACTCTTGTTCAATATATGTCAGATCTTGATGTTCCAGATGGAACTTAAAGGGTTATTTCACCAGAGAATGATAATTCGTACATCTTCTACTCACCCTCAAAGCATCCTAGGTGTATGTGACTTTCTTCTTTTAGAATAATCCAATCGGAGTTATATTAAAAATTGTCTTTGCTCTTCCAAGGCTTTCAATGGGGTAAGCAGGTGTTTGTTGTCAACAGCTCAGAAGACGTAAAATAAAGTGCGTACATCTGTAGTAAAACGTCCCTCACACGGCTCCAGGGGGGTGAATAAAGGCCCCCTGCAGCGAATCCATGGGTTTTTGTAAGACAAATATCCAGATTTCAAATGTAATAAACACTTTTTTTCTAACATGTGCTGACTGTGGGATGCGGAAGACGTATGGGATATGTAGTAGCAAAGGAAGCAAAATTTCCTTACTTTAGCAAAGGAAAACCAGTCTCCTCTTGACTTATTTCGAAATCCTCTAACATTTTTCTTTACAAATCCTCATTTTGTGCTTCTAATTCGTGACTAGCGTTTTGTTTTGTTCTCTCTCCGCGCTCGTCACTAACCACGCAGAGCTGACATACTACGACATCCACCTGCACGGTTTTCGTTTCCCAACAGTCAGCAGAAGTGAGAAAAAAGTGTTATGTTTGAAATCTGGATATTTTATCTTACAAAAAATGCATGGATTCGCTACCGGGGGCCTTGATTCACCCACCGGAGCCGTGTGAGGGACATTTTTATTACAGATGCGTGCACCGTATTTCACGACTTCTGAACTGTTGACATCAAACACCCCTTACCCCATTGAAAAGATTTGGAAGAGCAAGGACAATTTTTAATATAACTCCGATTGCATTATTCTGAAAGAAGAAAGTCCCATACACCTAGGATGCTTCAAGGTTGAGTAGAATTTTCATTCTCGGGTGAACAAACCCTTTAAATACATCTGTAAACGAATGCAATCAACTTCCTCTTTCTATTTCTGTCCCCGTTTTTTTTCCTCCTTCGACAAGCTGTCTGTCACATCTCCCACATCTCTTCCTCCCTCTCGCTCATTTTGTCTTTTTCTCTTTTGGTTTGCCTCCACAGGAATTGACCTGGAAAACATTGTCTACTATAAGGATGACACACACTACTTTGTAATGACTGCCAAAAAGCAGAGCCTGCTGGAGAAGGGCGTCATTCTACATGTAAGTGATCAAAGAATTTGTCTGCTGCCAGTTTTCTAACTAGTCAGCACAATTTTATTTGCAATTCTCCCTCCCTCGTTATCTTTGTCTCTTCCTGTTTGCCTATCTCTGTCCCTTAGAAAAGTACTACCGCACCTCTGCTCAAGGCAGATGATTTGAGATGCAGCACAAGCATGAATAAAAAATAATTTAAAAAAGGCTTGAACAGATGAAGCTGTTTTTAATTTTTATTCTGGTTTGTCTGTTTAAAATGTTTTTTTAAACTTTTCAACTGGTTAGGCAGGGAAACCAGCTGATCAACCAGCTTTGTGAGGCTGGAGGACCTTAAACTATCTTAAACTAGCAGAAACATCTCGTTTAAGACATTTGGGGTTTGGGGTGTTGCATGCCAAAGCATTGCTTTTATCAAAAGTTATAGTAAAGGCATTTACAGTATAATATTGCAACAGAATATAGTGTTCTTTCTAAACTTTCTGTTCATCAAAGAATCCTCAGAATAACCCATCACATTTCCCACAAAATAATAATAATAATAAATTGAGTAGCATAACTCAATGTTTTCAACATTGATAACTAGAAGAAAAGTTTATTTAGTACCAAATCTTCATGATACAATTTACAATTCTGTAAGGCTTTTGGCAATAGGAGTGTAAATAATTATTACTTTTGGTCAGTCTGTTATCTTTTATTCACAATGAGCTCTTCTGTTCTGATCCCAGTACTGCCAAGTTTGTTGAATCATTAACAGGGAGTCTCAGTCCCAGCCATTTCACTCACACATAAACTCTTGCATAATACACCTGATATAATGATGCACAGTAATGACACCAATTAATGTAGCCCGATAGGTTGAGAGAGAGGGATGCTTACTTTGTATTTTTCAGGATAAATAACAAAATCCCACTGGACAAAACACTTGTTTTAATATGTAGGATTATGCCTTAAGTGTAATGGTGCTCAGAATAAAACCATTTTAAATGAGTCTCAGTGCTGAGAGTCCTCATCTGTTTTAAAGAGCCTGACTGTTAGCAGAAACAAACACTGCTCGCTCCTAGCAACATGAATCCGAGAGGAAAAGACCTCTCAAATATCCCATTACCACACCCACAGCCACTCACGAATGAATTATATGCCTTGTGGTGCTCTTCAGTTGCAGAAAACTGAGCGTAGTTTAAAAAAATCGAAACAACCTTACAAAATTTTAATGATTAATTTTTTTTTGACTTGATCGAAAAGATGCCACAAACATTACTATGGGTCATAATATATTTTTTTATTTACATAAATTACAATATATACAACATTGTCTTAAAAAAAAAAAAAAAAAAAAAAAAAAAATGTATATATATATATATGTATGTATATGTATATATATATGTATATGTATATATATATATGTATGTATATATATGTATGTATATGTATATGTATATGTATATATATATGTATATGTGTGTGTGTGTGTGTGTGTGTGTGTTTATGTATATATGTATATTAGGGGTAACCCCGAATAGTCGACGAATCGATGCTTTGATTTGAGGAGCCTAATTTGACTACCAATCTAACAGTCGAATATTCACTGATTTCACATAGAACTACCGGTTTTCTCCCGATAAGTTAATATACAGCCTATTGTGATAAAGCTGTAAGAATCTGAAAAGAAAGAAGCTTCAAATTATATTTTAAAGTGCGTGAATAAATCCAACCACCCCTAAAGATTTATGTTTCACTTTCCATAATCCGTGACCGCCAGAGGAGCATCTTGGCGGCAGGGATTTAAAACTTTACCAAGACTCAAACTGACACAGACAGAGACTGGATTTTTTTGAACAGGTAGGGTACAAGTGATTGACATGACATGACATGACATTTCAGCCGGTGTATATATATCGTGGATATATTATTTACCTGATATAAGATGCATTTGGTTTTGAGTCAAGCTCTTGTAGTATTACGGTGATATCACTTTAGCACACAGCTCGACCAGGTCAAACTACAATGCAGAATATTAATAACTATGACTGGGACTGTTATATACGTACTATTATAATGAGAAGACCATTATACTAAAATGCTATGAATTTTTAGAGTTTGGCTGCTGTGTTTCTGCACATTGTTTCATGAAGAACGCGTCCACAAAAGGAGTTCGCATTCAGAGCACCGCAGATATGTTCATGTGCATTCGGGCCCTTTTTGCAAATAGCCTATAGGACTTAATATTAACGTTGTATAAATAACGAAGCGTATTCTTTATGAAATTATGAGTTGAATCCATGGGCGTCAGTTTGGTTTGAAATGTGGTGGGGACAGAGACGCATTCAGAAGTGCATTTTCAGAAGTGCTGGGTACAATGATGCATTTTTTTTCTCTTTCGCGCAGGTCATGTTTTGAAAGACGTCCTGTATCTTATTAATGTAAATAATAAAAATTGTATACAAAAATGTGATGATGTCCGACTCGTTTTATGAAGAAGAAAGCCGTACAAAGCATTAGACATATGATATATGACCCACTAATCTGCTTCATATCATCATATAAGTACCATGTTGACAATATGACATGGCCATGACGTGGTTTAATGTACCTAAACAATGATTACCAAATTTCTCTTTCATGTTGCTTTGTTATAACCACTGAAAACGGGGAAAAAAATCTAACCCAAAATCGGGCCTCACTCTACATTATCCCGCTTATTACATGGCTACCCACCAAATAAATCAATAATTTGACACAAAATATTGATTTAAAAAAGAGTTTGATTTAAACACGATTGTATTGCTTTCCGCTAAAGAAAATAGTTCTGTCTCTTATTAGAATTCTCTAGATTAGAATCCTGCCGCGTCCATAGCAACGCTCTGTTTTTCATGGCAACGGTGTTATTATCAAGAAATAACAGATTTCATTCTACAGTGGAATTCAACCAAGCCATGTAATAATTTGATTTAATTCCCAGTACAATTTACCATATCTACACACAACACAACTTAAGCACTACAAATTTTATCAAGATTGAAAAAGCAAAAATACGTGTAGCACAGATGAACACTATTGACTATCATGAACACTATTGACTATCACACCATGATCTGACTGCTCTCAATTCACAACAACATGCATCCATCCAATCTACATCAGGCATTTTGACTAAAACTTGATCCATTCCTCATCATCATCATCATCACAACTATTCCAGAATTCAGCAATAGATTCAAGCAATAATTAAACAAGATACTGACTACTCAACAATCATCTCCCCCAATACTTGCTGTATGAACGCAAACCGTAACTAGCTAATTAAGTTGGTGGCTAAGGAAGTCTAACGTCACATTAATTGCAAGAGAAGAATTAAAACAGCCGATCCCTTGTGTGCAAATGCACAAGACCTAGCCATAATACCAGCAAATCTTAATAAACATAAGTTATCGCGTCTTACCTTTGTGTCAATGGTCTGCAGACCCATGCTGTGTGTACAACAACATCCATTTGTTCTACAGGTTATCACTTTGATATGTTATAGTCCATGGCACTAGGATGCAACCTTGTGATATTGTATGAAGGCTAAATGACTTGCTCGTCTATGATACATTCGCCAAAAATTCTGGCCAATCCCAGCAAAGACTAGGTAGCCTCGTTCCCGCTCGTTCACTGTCCATTCCAAACTGTCAACTCATTTGAAAAACATTCTTTAAAAAAAAGAAGCGTGATAGTCATATAGAGAAAATAATGTTACAGTTGTTGCAGTTTTAATGAACAGAAAAGCGTGTAGCCAGCGCAGCAGCAGAACGGCTAAATTGAACTCGAGGTTTAAAAAAAAAAAAAAAATAGTGGTGGGTACAAAATGACTCATGACGAAATCTGGTATTTCGCGTCCCCCCCATCCCCCCCAAAATCGACGCCTATGGTTGAATCCCATTGATTAAAAACTTGCTATCAAATACGTCACTCTACTGGTCATCTTCAGCACGCGCAGCTCAAAACAGAAATGCAGAACATTAACTGCTAACGTTTTAGGCTAACGTTATAATGACATCACTATTGTAATAAAATAAAATTGTTAATTGTTATGGTTTCACCGACGATCATTTTTTTTTTTATTGTTATGAGACTTCATAGAATTACAAATACATGTTATTTCTTAAAAAAAAAAAAAAAAAAACATTTCGCTCTTGTACAGGACTATGCTGACACAGAAATGCTGCTGTCCAGGGCCAATGTTGACCAGATGGCTCTGCTGTCCTACGCCAGAGAAGCAGCAGATTTTTCTACCAATCATCAGCTTCCAAAGCTGGACTTTGCCATCAACCATTACGGCCAACCTGATGTCGCCATGTTTGACTTCACCTGTATGTACGCCTCAGAGAACGCAGCACTCGTCCGCCAGCGCAACGCCCATAAGCTGCTAGTATCCCTGGTGGGGGACAGTCTTCTAGAGGTGAGTGGAAAACCGATATGGAGGAGGGAAATGAGACTCATGCTCATGTAAGGGAGTATGTTATTTGTTATAACCTAATTAAATAGAACCAGATGGTTTTCCATGAAGTACCACAAAATTGGCTTTTGTTCTTCTCCAACCTCTTCCTTTGACAAATTTCAACTTCTGAAAATACATTTTCTCACATAAATCTGAAACCACCACTTCAGAAGCTGTGGTAATGAAAGCATTAAGTTAAAACACCACACAGCGTTACACTAGCTAACCACGATTGTAAGGGCAGTTTTTCCATCTTTTTCCAAACAGAAGGTGACTGATTTCTAATATGAACTGTACAGCTGTTCATTTATCAGTTTTCGTGTATGAGGAACAAGTTAAGTGATGGATATGTGATTTCTTTTGTGTGAGTATAGCCGTTCTGGCCGATGGGCACTGGTATAGCAAGAGGTTTCTTGGCAGGCATGGATGCAGCGTGGATGGTGCGGAGTTGGGCTCAAGGAAGCTCCCCTTTGGAGGTGCTGGCTGAACGGTAAGAAAATAAAATAATACTATGTACTGAATGGAATGCTAGTGTGCTGCTTACAGTATACTGTGCAGTATATACTGTATATTCCAACCATTTAATTGTTTTTAAAAATAGTGCATAATATACAGTCTGCAATAAGACTTTCAGATGTTTTGGCTGATTCTCACTATGTTGCTTGTTCAGGAAATGGAAAGCTATGATAATGAAAACAATGCAATTATTATGCATTTTGATCCAATTTGTCTCTGAAAATGTAAACTTATTGCATACTGTCAAAATAGTGTGAGTAATATAGTGTTATGCTATTCCAAACACACCCAGAGTAATACGACTTCTGATGAGGTTGACAGTGATTGTGTCTTTAAACTAAGCAGTAAACAGCTCAAGTCCCTGCAGGCTGTCACTTACTGTGGCACTTGTTTTCTTCCTGCAATGCTATTTTGCTGCATACTGCAGGGTGATTCACAGTGTCAAAGCACTTTTCAACTTGCATGCAATAAGCAGCGTGTTTGTGGGGAAGCAAAAGTGTTTTACGAGCAAGTAGCTTGCATAATGTCTCTAGGGTCTCATATTGAGACATCACTAATGTGATGGAACGCCAAAACGAAGGGAATTTGGGTCTGAAATCATGGTGTGTAGTAATCATGAGCCCTTGGGTTTCAGGGAAAGCATCTATCGACTGCTGCCTCAGACGACACCAGAGAATGTGAGCAAGAACTTTAGTCAGTACAGCGTGGACCCGACTACACGGTACCCCAACATTAGCCTTCACCAAGTCAGACCCAACCAGGTGGGATTACACACAGCTGACCCATCAGAAAACCTAGCTGCAAGTTTTGTCTAAATTTCATTTGCGGTCACTTTATTCACATATAGCCATTTTATCTGCCTTCTGCCTTCTTTCAAGATATTGGCATCAGAAAAAATGTGTGACAACTAGTTATTTTGGATAATGGTGACCCTCCTAAGGAATAAACATGAGTTCTAAAAACTTTACAACATAATTGTCTGCAGGTACGGCATCTGTTAGACACCGGAGAAATCAGGGATTTGCGTGTCGACATGGAGAATGTGGTCAACTCTTCAACTCCTAAACTCACAAAAAATGGTTGGTAGATTTAGTATCACATTATTTTTATTATTGCACATCAGCTGTGGATGCATTAGTTTGCCATATATTTATTTAGGCGTTTTTCTACACAACTTAAATGTAAATGTGTATAACTTGATTTATTCTCATCCTAGAAATTCTGCTTGAGAAGCAATTGCAAGGTAAATTTTGTGGGCGACTCTAATCCTAATGCATGATGTTCGACAGGCTTCTACGTTTCAACAAGCATTGTGCAGTTTATTGTATGAAAAGTGTAACTTTGACCTGGAATGAAAAGTTGTCTTTGGGCGCTTTAGAATTAAATGCAACTATGCACTAACAAATATTTGTGGATTTTCACAAACTGAGAACTGTTATCAATGCCGTCGATGTCTTGAATGTTCCATAACCTCTCAAAAAGGATTTCAATGCACCATGAAAGTTCTTCAGACGCCGCTCTGGTCATGTGACTAACTCCGATTGGATGTTGGCGCATTCCATTTCTGAATATGTACATTCTTGCTTAGGCACCACTTGACTTTGCTTGCCCTCATCAGAATCCATCGTGCGCTCCAGTAAGCTGCTGAACTGGTGTCAAAGGCAGACGGAGGGATACAGAGGTGTCAGCGTGTCTGATCTCACCACGTGCTGGAAGAGCGGCCTAGCTCTGTGTGCGCTCATCCACTGTTACAGACCAGACCTCATGTAAGTGCAGTATGCCACATGCTGATCCCAACAAAAGAGCTGTGTTGTTACAGTGCTATATTTAGAGACGCAGGACTAGAGCACAAATTCTGCCGCAGAGAATCAGAGATTCAATTCATGCAAAGAATAAGAAAAGTTGAATTGGAAAGGACGTGTAAGTCATGTGCCCACGCAGTGTGAGAAGACCGGAGATCAAGCATAGTTAAAAAAAAAAGTTTTGACATTTTAAGAGAGTTTTAAGGTTTTGGTGGTGGATGTAGACAAATAAGTTAAATTTCTGCTCAAAAGTTTGGGATCAGAAAGTTTTTTTTGTGTGAACTGTTCCTTTAAGCTGTGGAATAGGAGTCAGTAAAAATTTGAGTGCCCCTTTAAGCGATAATGTCATTGCTAATATTACTCAAATGTTTCTTCAGCTGTGGTAGTTAATTTGTCCTCACCTCATTACATTTTAGTTCTTCTTACACTGGGTTCTTTTACGTAGATCAGCTGAAAGCCCCATTAGCTTTTGAGCGTACATTAGCATTATCATAACTCTCAATTAGAGCAGATGCTGAGTGACCTTTAAAAGCTTTTGCTTAGTTGTTTGTTATTGTCAGCTAAACTAGACTGCATTTGTGATTGTAAGGCAGCATTAGTGTGCGTCTCTGAGGAGGATACCAGGCCAACAACTGTATCTCTGTCCAGACACTTATGCAGTGTATTACTTCAGTTTTCATATATTTACTATAGGAAGTATATTACTAATAATGCATATAAAATAGACTGTGAATTAACCCAATCAACGTAGTCCCATTTAGCATACATTGTACAGTGCCATTCAAAAGTTGTGGGTCGGAAATATTTTTTTTTTATGTTTTAGAAAGTCTTATGCTTACCAAGGCTGCATTTATTTGATCAAAAATTTAGTAAAACCGTAGTATTGAGAATTAGTATTAATGTTTTCTATTTTATTATATTTCTAAATACAATTTTTTTCCTTTGGTGGCAAGTTACATTTTAAGTAGCCATTACTCATATTTTTCAGAAATCATTCTAATATGCGGATTCAGTGCTCAAGAAACATTTCTTATTGTCAATGTTGACAATTGTTGTGCAGCTTAAAATTTATGTGTGAACCAAAATATATTTCATACAATTATAATATGTACAGTATACTACATAACAGGCTATGTAAAGTTCATGATAGCGTTTTTATTTGAAACAAAAAATCTTTTGCAACATAAATGTCTTTAATATAACTTTTGATCAATTTATTGTAAAAAAAAAAAGACCTGACACCAAATTTTGAATGATATTGTCACTGTTTGATGTGGATATTTTTAAATCATTTAAAATACACTAAAATGTTTGATGCTGAAACGGAATGAAACTAACAGAATTGCATCATTAAAGCAACCTTCAATGACGTTTGCCAGCTTAACACAATATGAGCGATACTCACTAACTTGGGAATGCAGCAAAATTCAACTTTAAAGTTTAATGCAATGCAGTGCCCAGCAGTTGGAGTCCAGACAGTGAAGCTTGTGTGATCCACAACCTTATGCAGTTGGATGCAGAAACAGAGTAATAACTGCTGCTAGCAACCAACAAAACAACAACTTGAATAACTGTCAGTGTGAACAGCTCTTGAAAACTATATTCAGCAGAAGCTCTTGAGACACTTATGATTTAAAGATATGTTAAACTGCTTTCTTGATTATGCTCTTATGATTGATGTTCTCTGGCGTCACTTTTTAACACGTCCCTATGGTTGTCTAACTTGCTGAATAACATGATTATTGTTTATGAAGATGTTTCTGATGTTGCAATATCTTATAACTGTAGTGACTTTGACTCACTGGATGAGAAAGATGTGGAGAAGAACAACCAGTTGGGTTTTGACGTGGCCGAAAAAGAGTTTGGGATTTCTCCCATCATGACTGGGAAGGAGATGTCTGTTGTGGTGGAGCCTGACAAGCTCTCCATGGTGATGTACCTCAGCCAGTTCTACGAGATGTTCAAGGACACCGTGCCACCTGGTGGTGAGTCGTAGCTCTACAAAAATGAATGAAAACTGCAAAACAGAGCAGGAATGTCAAGCCAATATAAGAGTGTTTATGCTATTCCCTAGCATGCAGTTCATTCAAAGATTGTAGTAGTTATTATTCAATAAATTTGTGTTTCAGAAAACCACAATCTGAGCCCTGAGGAGAAGGCTGCGTTGATTGCCAGCACTAAATCACCCATCTCGTTCTTCAGTAAACTGGGTCAAAGCATCGCCATCTCCCGCAAACGAAATCCCAAGGTAGTCAAGTTTCTTTTGGATACTGCAAAACTATTGATTATTGTGATCTTAACTTATCCTAGACAAATTTTGTATAGGATAAAAAAGAAAAGGAGCTGGATGGACTGGGAAAAAGACGAAAGACCAGCCAGGCTGGACAATCAGAGGATGTAAGGCCATATCTTCTTGGATCAGTGGATGTGTAACATACTGCTTTGTGTATGTACTTGTCTAAATCCATTTATTCCTGTTCTCCAACATCACAGGAAGAGCTGCAGAGGGTTAATCGAGACGACAGGCCCTCTATAGCTGCAGCTCTGGCAGAGCGTAAAATTGACTCTGCTGCAGCAGTGAACAACAATAAAGTGAAGGTGATGGCCACACAGCTGCTAGCGAAGTTTGAGGAGAACGCCCCCACGCAGTCCACCGGACTCAAGCGACAGGTGGGTTAGAATGTGTGTTTTTGTACAGTTGCTCACTAAAATGCCTGGACTTTCTATGACATTTGTGGATTCTTAAAGTAACACGTTTAATGAAGAGTCTTCATCAACAATGGGCTAAACTGCTTTGTTGGAATATATTAATTTTGTAAGAAAAGTTTACAAAACAACAAAATGATTGTTGTTCTGCAATAATGCCTGACTAACTGTACCAGTGTTATTTTGTTATGATGTATATACAATTATAATATTTAGAATTGGCTTTATTTATATTTTCTGTTTTTATTTAATTTAATTTTATTGTATTTTTAATTTTTTAATTTTATGTTCTTTTGTCGTTTTTATTATTATTGTTTTTTTGTTTTTACTTAATTTTTAAATAAGTTTAGTACATCAACTTATTTTGTTTTTTGTACTTTATCCCTTAAGTCTGTACAAATTGACTTATGTGAGAAGCATAGTTTTGTTTAGGGTTTGTTAAGGTTTGTTTAACCAAGTTAACCAAGTTTTATGTAAACTTTTAAACTGCTGTTACTTACTGCTAAAAGTGCACAGCATTCAGGGGTTGTTTGATATGATCAGTTTTCAACAGGATAATTGACTCCGAATAATGCTGATCCATTCTAATGGAGTAGCCAGAAAGAATGACTGGCATGAGAGAGGATTTGGGAGCTTTTTATAGAAAGCTAAACCCTTCCTGATGCTCTGCATCAGTGTGAGGCTGATGTGTTTGACACCGTTACCTACTGGAGCCATGCATCTTTACACTCCTGTTCAAAATGAATACATTTGTTCTATTAATATAAGAAACCTGAGTGAAATGTATCTTGCTTTCCACAAAAATTTTAAGCGGTACAACTTTAAGGTACAGGTACAAAATTTTCACGGACCGGGCTTTAAGGTGTGATGGATAAATACAAAATAAAATGATACGACTGGCATAAAAACTATGGTATATTGTAAATATAACAATAAACATTAATCCACTGTGTATTCGTATAAAACTTTATTAGCAGCGTCCTCTTAACATCGTGCCAACAACATAACATGAATAACATCCTCTCTGCCCCCAACCCACTTTTTTTCACTGAATATGGTCACTATGGTGACGTTTAAACATGCCTAAAAAATAAGATGCACCACAAAAACGGATATAAAATCCATGAAAATAACACAGAGCACTGGGCCTTTTTCCAAAATAAAAGATCGTTATGGCTCAGCGCACTTCTACCTCCACCTGTTATTTGTTTTGCAAAAATCCACCGCTCACGGCTCTTCTGGTCCAGTCAGCGCAGGGCTGTGCCACAGTTGGTTGAAAATGTAAAAATATATATAATGAGCGAGTACATCATGAATCCATTTTCCAAACCGTTTTTTTCTTATCCTGAATCACTACGGTACACCTATAATAAGTGTTTATATTCAGACTATTTTAGTCTGGTTGGGGTCGGCAATGCTGCAGAGTGGCACAGTACCTGCGTGACTCGCAATAGAAGTAAACAGAGAGAAGTAGCTCCGGCTACATTGTTCTTCTGCCAGATGCGAGCACCAAAAGTTACCAACTGCAGCTTTAATGTAAATTATTTATTCCTTCTTGTGCGGCCCGGTACCAAATGACACACGGACCGGTACCGGTCCGCAGCCCGGGGGTTGGGGACCATTGGAGTAAAACACAATCGAGATAGGCATCTCTTTCTAGTTGAAGTTTGTCACTGATATTGATCCTCGCTCTTTCTCTCCTCTTGTCCCAAACTCTTCTTGGGTCATTTGGTTGGCCCATACGCTTACGTTTACGGAAGCTGTCCTTGTCGACAGAACCAGCGACAGATGGTAAACAGTAATTATGTTCCATAAATTAAATAAAAGAAGAAGTAAATAAGGAACTGCTTGAAGCAAGCTAGTGGTTTGCTGGACGCTAGACACTACTTTCGCATTTGTCCATGACACTGTTGTCATGTTGTTTCTACGTCAGTAAAGGTGGTAACAAAGGGTAACTAACGTCATTGACAGGTGACTGCACTGCCCCGTGTCACTGTTTATATTGGGAATTTTCTCATGATTTACAATTCTTTGAAAACATTAGAGATATTGTTTGTAATCAGCTGGACAAAATATATAACACTAGCCTAGTGGTTTTAGGATATTTTACTGCAAATATCTTACAAATTGTACCTTTAAGGAGTATTCAGCTGTGACGATAATAGGGAATGTTTCCTGAAGACTGAAATAACGGCCGCTGGAAATTCAGCTTTTCCATCACAGGAATACTTTTTTAATATATATTAAAATATAAAAGGTTTGTTTTTCAGTGTAATAATATTTAAAAAATATTTGTTTTACTGTATTTTTTTTAAATAAATGCAGCCTTGGTGAGCATAAAAGACTGCTCTCAAAAACATTTAAAAAAAAATCTGACCCCAAACTTTTGAATGGTGGTGTTTTTGTTCAAGTGTTCATTGACTGGCTCATTTGGATGTATGCTCATTCATCCGTTTCCTTCTGCTCTCTGCATGAAGTAGTTTCAAACTCACTCTCTGGTCACATGTTTTTAGTAGATTGTTTTATTCATGCATGGCACATTACAGGTCTTTTTTTCTGCAGTCAGTTCAGTCATTTACTTTCAGTTTCTCTCTGCATGCCTATCCTTATTTATCTTTTCCCCCCTTTTCCGTTCTTTCTCACTCCAATGGATGATAATGGCTTTGGCACTTCCTCACTTTTCATTGGTCACTTCACCCATCATGCACGTGCCACTGGTTACAGGGGAACTCCATGCCCGATCTGGGGCTCATACTGACCCCCTCTCTGAAAGAGTCAGTGCGGCTGGCTCCAGTCCCTGCATGGAGGAAGGTAAAGAGTGTAGCACAATCCCATGTTCCCAGATTCACATCAACCATTAATACTCTAAGTACCTACTTACCTCTCTACTCATCCATATTTATCATTGTCTTTGTGACTAAATGAACTGGGTTTTACATGTTAATTGTTTTTAGCATTTAGTCTTAATGCTGTTTCTTGTTTGAGGTGAAGTAGCCTTACACATGTTATATTTGACATATAACATTTATAGATATATATTTGACAAAATTCTGTTAAAAAATATGGAATTAAGGTCTAAAAGAAGTGGATTTTGCATGAAACCATTTCTTAATGTAAATTAACATACTAAATTGGCCTACCAAAGGTAGTTTTCTGAACGATTTACAACGAAATTCATTCTGCTCATGTGTCATGAATTATTGTATGCCTTTCAGGCATCAAAATATATCTTCCCTATATACCACAAGAGACTGAACAGAATATGCGTCCTTCCCTCCTTGTTTTCTTTTGCAAAATAAATATATGCTACGGTTCCAAAGTTTTATGTCAGTAAGTATTGTAGGTAACACTTTAGAATAGGGAACACTTATTCACTATTAACTACAACTTTTCCCTCAATAAATTCCTAATTGGCTGCTTATTAATAGTTAGTAATGTAGTTTTTAAGTTTAAATAAGGCATTAATATCTGCTTAATTAGTACAAATAAATGGCTAATATTCTAGTAATATTCATGATAATAAGCCACTAATTAATAAAGTGAGAGAAAAAGAGAGATGAATCGAAAGTAACACCACAATCGAAAGTAAAAAAAAAAAGCATTTATTTGAAACAGAAACATGTAACATTATAAATGTCTTTACCGTCTCGTTTCATCAAGTAAATGCATCCTTGCTGATTACAGGTCATCTATAAAATAAATAAATTCAATACTGACCCCAAACCTTACCTGACCTGGTAATGCAGCTTTTACTCTTCTCTAAGGTCTATTAATGGGTTTATTAATATGAGTTAGCGAGAATAGTCTATTTCTGTTTGTTTTAATTAGACGACTGTTATGAACATGAAGGCTTGTGGTGTGTGAGAGGAATGCATGGCACTTGAATTCATGCTTTATGTGTGTGTTCAGAGGCGCACACAATTACAGGAGCAGATGAGTTTCCGCTATAAGGAAAGACTGAAGTGTCAAACTCTCCCCATCAAACAGGAGCAGGTACACAGCTGTAGAAAAGCCCTGCTTATATTACTACAATTTAGTGTCTCCTTTGACCTTCTTTGTGTAGTAAACGAGAAGATAGTCCCACGAGGTGTTCATTTAGTCCCCTGTGTATTTGTCTGTTGTTGTTGTTAGTTTCCTGTTTGACGTGTTCATGCACTGGAGAAACTGTGCTTCGGTGTTCTTTGCTTGCGTTTCCTGTTTGATTGAGACGAATGAGCCGAACGCTTTGCTTATTGTTCTGGTGCTTTGATATTCCTCATTCTCAGATTGTAGAGGTTCAGATGTGGTTTTGATAGCTTTGTTAGACATTCCTTGTGCATGGGAGGTCTGTTTGTGTGTGTTAAGTGTCACTAAGTCACTGGGTTTGATTATCAGCTGTGTTTTTTTGCTTCTAATGGGACGCTGTTTGTTCTCTAACACAACGCTTTTGTCTGTCATCACTACAGTTGTGTTTGTGTGTAGTAGGTGATTGAATGTTTGGATGGTATTATCAGTTTTTTTTTTTTTTTTTTTTTAAATCTGAGGAGTGTGTGTGAGAGATTTTTGTACTTGTGTTAATTTTATGTGAACTGGTTTCTCCTCTCTTGTCTCTCTGAAGGCCAGCAGTGGGACTGAGGTCTTGAGGTGCTGCCCTAAGAAAACCATTCTCCTTTCTGCTTCCTCACCCTCATCTTCCTCATTCTCTTCATCGTTTCCTCCACATGCACAGGTGACACTCTCCTGTCTTCCTGTACTAGCCTCAGCATCTCTCTCATGGGTTGGTTATAATAGAACTTCCTTGCAGTCTCTTGAGATGAGGTTTTTGTATGTTTTTAGACTTTATGGTGCAGAGCTGTTTGTCTTGATCAATGTATCCTGGCATATTTATGGCAACGTCCATGTAAATCAGCAATAATTTTTTTTATTTTTTTTATACTTCAATGGTTTGAATTCTGCCAACAATTGTACAAAAACCACATAGGAAACAATTTTTAAGCTTCAAATACCTTTACAAGTACATGTATTTCATGCAGTTCTGGAAACCAGAAATTTGTGTTTTATAGTGTTTGATAAAGTTGAAATGGTATTTGGTTAGCATCATTTTAATGAAAATACTGGAATGGACCACCATGCCTTTGTTGTATTTTGGTTTCAGAAATATGGGGCTGTTACCCTTCTAGTTTTGATTGTTAGTTTAGTCTGAGATCTTCTAGCTAATGATAGGGTTGAACTGATTCATGTCTGTTCTCTACAGCATTATGTTAACCAGTCAGCGATAAACACGTGTAATGGTGGTGGTGGTGATGAAGAGAATGAGATACAGGACCCTTCAATCTATTACAGGGTAACCATGACAACTGCATGGGGCTTTGCTCCATTCAAGGGAACCCACAAAACGAATTAGTCATCTGAGTTTTGACGTCACAGCTGCTGCGCTCTACAATACGACATCCAGAAGAGATTTCTAACCCAAACAATAGTTTCATCAGCCTTTCCGTTTACAGGAAGATAACCAGCCTAATGTGGACAAGCCAGAGCCCATACATATCCCTAGTATTCAAGAGCGAGTGGACACTCTAGTGGCTAGGTTTAAAGGCAAGCCTGACAGAAAGGACAAGCCACAGGTAGAGCAATTCAAGACAAAACAGCATCCTCTTAAAGGGATAGTACACCCAAAAATGAAAATTCAGTCTTCATTTAATCTCAAGTTGATTCAAACTGTTGCTGGTGAAGTAAATGACAGATTTGTCATTTTTGGGAGTACTATCTCTTTAACTAACAGATGATGGACAATATCAGACAGCTTAGTCAAGACCAGGTTTAAGACAATAAGGACACCATGTCTTGAGTCGTGGCCTTGACTAGTCTTATATTGAACATTTATGCTCTTCCTTTTTCCAAACATATCAAAATTATTATTATTATTTTTTTGTCCTCACATCTTCCTTTGTGAAGGTTCTGAAAAAGCCATCACGATTCTTTATTGAGCAGTGGCTTTTGACCCACCGCCTCAGTCCCGAGCAACCCTTTTACCCTTCTGACCCCCAGCATCAGGTAGCCTTGCCTGGGCATGGAGAGATATGCATGGACGTCTCGTCTGTACCTTTAAACACACAGTTCCTTTAACCTATGATGGTTTGAATGCTTTATACGTAACCCTACACAACTAAAAAGGTTTTTCCTAATGGATTTTATTCACAGTCTTGAAGAAATCTTTCTTGTCCTAGCATCATGAATTAAGACTGCATCTCTCTCACAGAAGAGGGAGGTTTTGCGTTCTGAGGATCACCTGCCTTTACACATCCCCAGTATTCAGGAGAGAGCCGAGAGGTTAGCCTCTCAGTTTAAAGACAAACCAGCAAAGCCAAAGGTGAACTCCGCACTGGCTGTCCTTGAAAAAACATCCATGCACAGCCTTAATCCGTTGTTGCATTTTAGCAGTTAAGCAGTCTTTTGGCCTTATCACAACACAGATTTAGCAAAGCTGGAGGGGAAATTCTTTTCAAGGAATATTCTGGCTTAAATAAAGCTCCTATTCATGTTGTGTTCATAGGTAAAGCACTCCTTAAGTGTGGTAAAATCAATGTAACATGGCCTCTCGTGGCGTATTGCTTTTATAACGAATCAATCATTTGACTTCTAGTTTTCTTTCTGCCTGCCTACCTGCTGTTCCCGTCATCTTTCCTTTGCATCTCTCATCTTTCTCTATGTCTTTACATATTTCAAAGTCTAAGAAAAAGGCCCCAGACTTCTTCACAGAGCAGTGGTACAGAACACGTGATGCCAGCTCTTTTAGCCCTCTGCACTCTCCCAGCTCTTTCCGGCAGGTAGCAGTGATGCATCTAATGACTGCTGTGTTCTTGAGTCGTGTGTGTGTGCATGGATGTGTTTCTGTAACACTATCAAACATACACTGTTAATGGTGGAGAGCTGCCGTTTTCAATTTCAATTTATTTATTTAAATGGGACAGTGCATATTCATGAACGTACAATCAAAGTTGAACGTAAATACGCGGGATTTAGCACAATGCTAATTTCTATCCGTAGTCCCAAACCTAAACAAATACAAACCAAAAAACAAACAGACAATATACATATCAACAAAAATACATATATAGCTAAATAAACAATAAAAGTTCCTATACCTTATTATAAATATATAATTAGAATTATAAATTATATTATAAATATATAAATAAAACTACCTATCAAATTTTACCTGCATACTTAATGATTACATTTTTTATTATTATTCAGCCATCTTTTAAGATGTTTCTTAAATGAAACAAAAGTGGGGCTCTCTCTAATTACCGTTGGTATACTATTCCAATTTGTGCAGCCTTTAATAGAGAGGACATTTTGTGCAAACGAAGAGAACCTTTTTTCAAAGGTGTCTCTCTCCAGTCTAACGTGTGTAACCAGATGTATGTATCAGTGTGTGAAGCTGAGAATGTTGAAATACAACAAAAAATGGACTAGTACTGTATGTTGCCAAACACTTACCGTATTTTTCGGACTATAAGTCGCACCTGAGTATAAGTCGCATCAGTCCAAAAATACGTCATGATGAGGAAAAAAACATATATAAGTCGCACTGGACTAAAAGTCGCATTTATTTAGAAACCAAGAACTAAGAGAAAACATTACCGTCTATGTCTTCAGTGTAGACTACAGGAGCACTGAGCAGCATAGATCACCCTCTCGCGGCTAGAGATGGTCATGTTTTCTATTGGTTCATATCTCTTGGTTCATTTCTCTCCGTTCATGTCAAATTAATTTTGATAAATAAGTCGGACCTGACTATAAGTCGCAGGACCAGCCAATTAAACATATATAAGTCGCACTGGACTATGTCGCATTTATTTAGAACCAAGAGAAAACATTACCATCTCCAGCCGCGAGAGGGCGCTCTATGTTGTTCAGTTGTAGACTACAGGAGCAGTGAGCAGCATAGAGCGCCCTCTGGCGGCTGGAGACGGTAATGTTTTCACTTGGTTCATTTCTCTTAGTTCATTTCTCTCGGTTCATGTCAAATTAATTCTGATAAATAAGTCGCACCTGACTATAAGTCGCAGGACCAGCCAAACTATGAAAAATGTGCGACTTATAGTCCGGAAAATACGGTCAACACCGCTGTAAGCTGGATGTGACCTATATTCATGAGCTGCATACTAACTTATCTGCATGTTCATGCAACATTGACATTTTTAATTTAATTTGAATTTAACATGCTTCAAACATGATAGTTAAATCCCAGGGTGAGTTTTTCAGGAGGTGCTGATAAAATGTTTGCATCTTCAAGTCTGTTTAAAAGTATAATTTTATGTTGAAGGGTTTTATTTTAATTAACAGTTTCTCTTGGTACAAATTGACTGCTTCGTTATGCATTGCTTTGAGCTGAATTATACTTTGTGCCTTCTCTCATTTACACAAATAATCATGCAAGAATATCTGCATTTAACTTATTCTACCCTGAAACACTTATTCTACCATTCAAAATTTTGGGGTTAGTAAGATGTCCCTATGCTCTCTTAGGCTGCTGTTATTTGGCCAAAACCATAATACAGTAATATTATGAAATATTATTACAATTTAAAATAACAATAATATCTTTAAATAGAATAATTTATATTTTTTATATATTTTAACTTTTAATTAATTTTTCAGTCATTTCAAAACTGAATTTTCAGCAGGCAATTATCCAGTTTTCAGTGTCACATGATCCTTCAGAAATCATTCTCATGTTCTGATTTGGTGCTTTAGAATAATTTCTTATTATCAGTGTAGAAAAATGGTTGTAATGTTAAATATTGGTGTGTAAACCATAATGGATTACACCTTGTGCCTTCTATCATCTACACAAATAACCACGCAAGAACATTTGAATTGAACTTTTATTTATTTACATTTTACATAGTCTTGAAAATTGCCACAGCATCTCACTCAGCTTTCAACCATTTATGCTTTTAAAAACATTCTTTGTTCTGTTCACCACCTGTAGAACTATGTAAAGATGTACACAGGGGGTGTAAGCTCATTGGCTGAGCAAATAGCCAATCAGCTTCAGGATAAGGACGACCCTAGGCCCTTGCTTGAGAAAAGGGATTTGGTAAGAATTAGGAGTGTATTGTGGTATTGGCGTACACAAATGAGACTGCATAGCTCATTTTGTTTTGGTACATGGCTAACTTGAAGTATTGGGTATCACTAACACTTTGATCACAATGCCTATACCATGATTCAGTGCACTGATAACTGGATCAAGACACAGCGGCAGCAACGTCTGACGGCGTTTTGGGGACTGAAAAACCATGTTTTACAAAACAGGTTTCAAAGTGCAAGTTTTTGAAAATGCCATCATTATTGTTTCCGTGTAAACACCCAATACAGGAATCTTTGAAAATGGTGACATCATATCATGCGCATGTGTAGTACATGTTAGGTATGTAGACATGCGGAGTACGTGTCGATTTTAAAGGCAAGTGTAAACACAACAAAGGCGGAGTACTGTATTTTTCGGACTATAAGTCACATCTGAGTATAAGTCGCATCCGTCCAAAAATACGTAATTATGAGGAAAAAAACATATATTAGTCGCACTGGACTGTCGCATTTATTTAGAACCAAGAGAAAACATTACCATCTCCAGCCGCGAGAGGGCGCTCTATGTTGTTCAGTTGTAGACTACAGGAGCAGTGAGCAGCATAGAGCGCCCTCTGGCGGCTGGAGACGGTAATGTTTTCACTTGGTTCATTTCTCTTAGTTCATTTCTCTCGGTTCATGTCAAATTAATTTTGATAAATAAGTCGCACCTGACTATAAGTCGCAGGACCAGCCAAACTATGGAAAAAGTGCGACTTATAGTCCGGAAAATACGGTACATGATACTGTTGTTGCTGCTCAAGTATTTGCTAACGCTTCTTCAGAATAATCATAACATATAATCGTCATTTCCCCACAGGTACTGTTTACTAACAAGGTGACAGCACCAACTACTGGCCTGGCATTGTAATACAGAGTTTTTGGCCGTTTTTGCAGATATGTGTAAACGTGAATAGTTTTGAAAATGTTGTCGTGTATACATGAAACCTTTTAAAAACGCAAGGGAAAAACGTTTCCGTTTTTGACTACATCATTGTCGTATAAACATAGCCTTATACGGCAACAGTTTTTGTTCCAAGTGAAAGGATGTGAGAATGCTGAGCTACAGATGAAACTGTGAACTGGACTTTTTTTCTCGTCTGTAAGATACTATAGTACGTTATCGTTATTTATTTAGAATAGTTTGATAATTGGTAAATAATTTTTATAATTTCTAAATTGTTTCTAAATCTTTTATTTTTATAATTTCTAAATGTGCTTAATTTATATAATTGAATTTTTAAGTGTCAATGTTGAAAAATAAGTAAATATATTAGTGTTGATTTACACAGATTTGATTAGTTTTATTTTGTCTTTGGTAATTATTGACGCTGCCATGTACCAGACTTTACACAAGAGCTGTTAAGGTGCCACTCCGTGCTCTCATTTAAAAAAAGACATGTGTCTTTTTCTTCTATATCTTCCTCTCTGCAGGGTTCCTTGCGGAAGGAGTTCCCTCAGAACATTGGAGGCAGTGATGTGTGTTTTTTCTGTCGGAAGCGTGTCTACGTGATGGAGCGTCTCAGCGCAGAGGGAAAGTTTTTCCATCGCAGCTGCTTCAAGTGCGACTACTGTGGCACCACCCTCCGCCTGTCCTCCTACGCCTTCGATGTTGAGGACGGTATGAAATCCAAGCAGAATTAAAATCCCTCCTGATTATATTATTCATACTGTAGCTACTTATAAGTTACCTTTGTTTTTATTCTACGTTTAATTATTAACTGTCTCTTTAATTTCCTGTTTGCTCATAGTTTTCTGTCATGAGATGTGCTTTGTTACCAACACAGTGGGATATTGTTGTTTATGACAGAGGGATCTTTTCTCTTCATCATCAACCATTTTTTATTAACTGTGAGCTGTTCTGTAACCTCCCACATTGCGTAGTTACAGATATGCATGTTAGGCGGAAATCAACCACATTTGTTGCATTTTGCATTTGATAAATCGCCTCATTTGGGTTTTTTCTCAGATTTATGTCCTGAAACAGATGCTAATGGAGCACATTTGTGTGTGTTTTCACTCTTGTAGGGAAGTTTTACTGTAAACCACACTACTGCTACCGACTTTCTGGTCTGGCACAAAGAAAGCGGCCTGCTGCTCCTGCTCCCGTAAATGCCAAGGTTCTGACTTTTGTCTCTGAGTTTGGGGAAAAATCCATGTTTATATCAGTGGGTTTTTCTTTTGACACTGTATTCCCAGGATGATTTTTTTTTTTTTGATAACAAAAAGTTATAATATATTCAGACATTTTTTTTTGTGGTCATAGGAGCCCCAGGTGTTGGCATTAACCCCCAACACAGTGGATGCCCCAGGCCAAGCCGTAACTTCTCAGGCCACTGTGGAACGCCGGCCCTCAGGTACCCGCCTTTCCTCTTTAGGCCCCGTTCTGTGCCTCTTTCGGGGAGCAGGGGGCACCCTCCACTCATTGCGGCGAGCAATGTCTTGGACCCGCCACCAGGTGGCGCACAATCCCTTAGATTCTCCTTTCCTCCTTGCATACTGCGTTTATCTGCTCTCCTGCTTTACTCTCAACATCATGCTCAATATTCTCTAGCATGACCCCCTTCCAGCCTCTGAGCTAATCGGAGCACCTCCTGCTCTCACATGCTGTGATATAGAGAAATATGTGCTTGTTTTGTGTATCCCTGATGATGTCACAAATTATTAACTCATTGTAAATCAATTGGATGGATAGAATATTATTCTGAGTGGTGCAGCCTAATTAAATTTCTTCTTTTGATTATGAGTAAACCATCCAGGCTAAAACGCATATCATTTAAGTGTTAGCTATTGTTAATTAATCAAATACATAATGTACAGCTTTTAAAATGTTTGAAGTGGCTCAAATGGTGGCTTAGAAATATCTTAAGTTATTTCAAATAACATTAAGTGTAATAATAATGAACCTTTTTTGCCTGCATTGCCTGTTTTTGTTACTCTCCTTTCCGTCCTTCCACTGTATAGATCTGTGATGAGTGCCTTTAAGTTTGTGATTTGTAATTTCTGATCTGTGCACCTTTTGTAACATAGTGCTCATATCGGTGCTTGTGATTGGTGCACTCTGTAAGCTTTACCTTTCCCCTCTCCTATCAGAGCAGCTTGTTGTTGAGTTAGTGCCTGCATCTGTGCCTCTGATTGGTTTACACTCCCATAAGTCCTTGCATCTCTGTACCAGGTGTTTGTTCACCTCTTAATTCTCCTCTGCATAGTACTAACACCACTGCTCGTGTGTATCATGGAGAATGATTTACAATGCAAAACAGCTAGGGTGAAAAATATAAAGTGTGAATGATTTTACACTTTTACACTATTGATTTTATTTATTTTTGGGGGGAAGTTTTAGCAATATTAATATATTAATCATAGAGCTAGTCATAGAAATTTTAGAGGTTTTAATCTCATTAATAATTGTTTTTTTTAGCTACATTTCACCTAAAAATAACAATGACAAAGAAAATAAAAGCTTATTTTTAGGACTGTAAAGATGTGTTGCATTGTGGCATTGTTTTCTTAGCTTTTATTTAATGCAAAATATATATATATATATAACTTGTATAAATGTTATGCCTAAAAAAATAAGAAAATAGCATTATTATTATTGTATCATCTGACCTGTTTATTTATATTTTTCATTGCAGTGCTAAAAGTTATAAATCATTATGTGTTACAGACTTAGACTTCATATAGTTGGTCTAAAAACAGACTTAAATTTCTTCATGCAAAAATCATTTATTTCATACTTTTAGATTTTGGGGTAAATATGGCTGAAAAATGTAAAATATGAAGGCTCTAGACTAGTACAATGTGTGAGAATAAAAATATTATGTAATTTATTTCCTTTATTTTTAGTATTCCTTTAGCATTTGGGTGATAAGATCAGATTACTCTAAAATCATTGATATGCATCAAGTGAACATGACACACTATTTTATTCATGGGGTCTGTCACTTTATAATCACTATATGAGGCATATTCGTTATTCAGTGAGCTCTGAAATTTGGTTACAGTTGATGAGGTTTTTTTTTTCAATCAATTTTTTTTTTTTTTGAGCGGATTGCTTGCTTCATTCCTCTAACCATTTCCACCACCATAGTCATGTTTAATTACATCCACAAAAAGTTCTCACTGGCTTGATTTGTGACTTTGCACTGGATAGACGTATTAGTCATTTACATGTCCACCTGTTCATTAATGTTAAAAAAAGTTCATTAATATTTAAACTAAATTCTTTATCTGATATGCTTTAATAGGAAGGGAAAAAGGCAAGGTAACCATAACTTGTATTTATTATCGAAGGATATATTATTTATTATTGAGTATTTTACTGACAACTTGGTATTTAAATCTATTTAAATCTAGAATATATGTGTAGTCATGAAGGACAAATACTGCTTGTGTAAATAAAGTTAGAGTTATCACTTTGACTGTGTTTGTCTCATTTGTCTGAGTGGAAATGAATCCATATGCAGTGATTTGTTACCTTCAAAAACAGCCTTAAAAGAAGGTAGGGTGTGTGGACTGTAGATATTAATTATATGAAATATTTATTATAATAATACTTTATAAATCTCTGTATTGACACCTGATGCTTTTTTGCTTTAAATCAAGAATTTATGAGTTATGATTATAATGCAAAAAGTATGCTACCATGGCAGCCATGCATAACACTTGTGAGCCACCTTCTGTCTGTTACATATGAACTATTTACATGTATGACATTCTCTTTACTCCTCCCTTTCTGTCCGTCACAGTCACAGAGGTGAACGGGGTGACAGAGCCCAGCGTGGCCAAACGTCTTAAAGGGACTCCTGAGAGGATTGAGCTGGAGAACTACCGTCTCTCTATGATGAGAGAGGAGGAGCTGCAGGAGGTGCCCGAGGAGACGCTGGCCGAGCACAACCTCAGCAGTGTGCTGGACAAAGCCACCGACATCGAGGAGGGATCCAGGTATCGCTCTCATCTTTATATCATATTGGTTACGCTGTTCTAGGGTGTTGCTATGCAGTTTCTATCATGCGAGCTCCACTAATTATCATTTAATTTTCAACCATTAATTTGTTTACTAATTAATTAATAATAATGTAATTATATATATATAATGAAATCTGTGCTTGTTTATTAGTATCACTTAGTAGTACTTTACTAATATAGTTCTGCTGTAATTAAAATGTTACAATGTTAGCATTTTCCACACTCTTTTGTTCCCGTTTCACATGATAGAAATGAGTTAGGAATTTTTTTTTTTAAATGCGGAAGCCAAAATTAATTTTCATGTGTCATATGGTAATTTTGTTCAAGAAAAGTGTTTTGAAGTAACAAGGACTGGCGTCCTTTTCTACTTTGAATCTCATAATTTGAGGACACAGTGTTGCCATTGCATTTGATCTTTATTGAATTTCAAATGTTCTGGCTTGGAATCACAACTTTTAAATATGCAGGCAAGTGTCCTAAAGTGAACATGAAATCAAAATAGTTTTCTAAATTCTCATTCCTGGTCTTATTTAACAAACTTCTTATACAACACTTATCATTCCACTCTATAATTATATACAGTGATCTTGTTATTTCAAACTTTTGTTAGATTTCTTTTTTTTTTTTTTTTTTGGAAGCAATTAATTGTGTTATTTAGCAAAGATGCAGTAAATTGATCAAATGTGAACATTAAAAACATTTACATTAAAAAACAAAAAATCATTTATCTTAACTTTCTATTCATTACAGAACCTCTGAAAAATGGCTTAACAGTTTCCGCAAAAATATTAAGCAGCACAATGACTTGTCAATACTGATAATAAGAAATGTTTCTTGAGCACGAAATCAGCATCAGAATGATTTCTGAAGATCATGTGACACTGAAGACTGGAATAATGATGCTGAAAATTCAGCTTTCTATTAATTTAAATGACACTTCTATTTTAATAGTATTTCACAATATTATGGACTTTCTGTATTTTTTAAAAACAATAAATCAAACCTTGGTGAGATTAGGAGACGAGACTTATTTCAAAAGCACGTAAAAAGGTAACTTGCTTAGAGTGTTTATTTGGGACTAAAAAGAGCAACCAGGGGTCATTTGGTGATTTGTACACACTTCTCCATCCCTACAGCAGCTCAGAGTCTGATATGGAGGAAGAGGATGAAGAACCGGAAGCAGCCGGCCCATCCGATCTGGGTGGGGTTCCCTGGAAAGAGGCGGTGGAGCTCCACGCTAAACTAAAAGGAGAAAGTGACCCCGGTGCAGCTGAATACGAAGATGGCCTTCATGATGGAGAGATGGACGAGGAGGAAGAGGAGGAGGAAGATGAAGACGAGGAGGAGGAAGAAGAGGAGTCGAGTGATGGTAAGCATCGCCTCAGTGCTGGTGGCTTCATTGTGCTTGTGAGGGTGATCAAAGTGTCTCGCCACAATGAATAATGGATGTAGATGGATGTCCTGGACAGAATGGCCTATTTGATGGCGGTTCATTTGATTATAGAAGGCAAACTTGAAGTAGCTTATATTCTCTTTCTTTTTAGAAGATAATTTTAAAGGAATGGAAAGACTGTAATGTGTTTGCTCTGCAGACTCTCATTTGCTCTGTCCACTTCATATCATCTTTATGTATGTGGTGTCTTGCTCCCCTGATTAGATATTATACGTTCACCAGGGTTGTCTGCTGTCTCATATTCACAGAGAACTTCTGAAATTACATTTTCTCTTTGAGTAAGACTTTTTCTGATGAAAAATGTAAGACAAAAGATTTCCCAAGAGATTGCTCGAAGCCCAGAGCTTCAGTCCCTGATACAGTATATAATTTTTTAACAGTGATATGTGTCATCAGCGAGACGCTGAATCATTCAGCGATTCTAAACTTGTTTATACTAATGTGCTACTGTTACTCGCCTTTTCAACCTTTCGGCATTTTCAGATGTTTGCGGCATCTCTGGCAAATCAACCAGTTTTCCTTTTTAAACTCTGTCTTTTGTATTTCTCCTTTGTAAAAATAACCTTTTTTAACTTTCTTTGACAAACTTTTTAACAAGAGTCAAAGCTATTGTACAGGGTAAAATCTATCAAATAGCTGAGGAAGAGTTTGTGAAGAACTTTTGAAATGTTGAAATTTTTGAACATCTGTCACCCAATCAGAATCAGGACAGTACAATACCATGGTTTAATATTTTTAGACAACAATATATATAGATCTTTTTGGTACTTGTATTATACTCTTTTACTCAGGGCTGCACATAATTTTTTCAGCCTGGTTCTCATAAAAAAACCTGGAGATTTGGTTTGGTCCTCACACTGCATATACCGTGACCCATTAAATATAACTATAAAAAACGAATTAATAATAGTTATAATAATATTATTGCACTTTATTTTTTTTTTTAATAAAATAATAGTAAATAAACTAAATAATAGTGTGTGATAATATTATTAAAAATAAAAGGCAGTCCTAGTATTAAATACAAATACATTTATTTTATAGTAAACTTAAAAATAAAATGCTAATATTTACTACTGCTTTCTTTGTTTGCCTCTTTAAGAAGAATCGCTTTATGTATTTCCCAATTTTAAGTCGCTTTGGATGAAAGCGTCTACAAATAAATAAATAAAAGCGTTTTCATCATATTCAAACTTAAAATCAGCAGGCTTTTATTTTGGCATGTTGCCGGCAATAAGTATACGCGCTTCCGGATTTAGCACTGCTGATTAAAGAGCGTCAGTGGATGAATGTCACAGTTTTGTATTGTGCTTTGAAAACGGCATGGCATAGCCTAGATTTATGCTTTCAGGTTGAAAATAAAACTTATATAGTACAGTTTGTCATCTAAAATGGTAATTGTATATTAACCGCTGTCAACCATGTCGGTACGCAAATGCGCTGTCAGAACATATTTATACAGCACATTTTTTATTTTGGTCGCGCATGCAGACCTGCGGACCACTTATGTGCACCCCTGCTTGTACTACATCATTCCAAAGAGTTGCCATATTTTGTCTGTTGATTATTTTAACTCAAAAAAAAAAATAATAATTAAATCCCCAAAATAAGTAACTCATTACCCAAATTATTCAATCAGTATACTGCCAAAAGTCTATACTGTATCTGATACTACGGTTGAAGTCCTCAGTACTTTGGTCTCTGAATGTTATTGGAGGTTTCTCGTTCTGTGTGTCATTACTGTATTGTGACTATCATTTTTCCCCTCATCTTTTGCCTGCCACTTTTTTCTTGATCCTCTGCTCTGTCTTTTCCATCACTGTGTGTCTGTGTGTATGTGTGTGTGCTGGGGTAATTGTATGGGATGACAGCGGGAGAGTATTTCCCCTGGGACAGGGAGCTTCAGTCAGGTCTTTGGTTGGAAAATCTCACAAATGAAGAGGATATGGGTGTATTTAAAGGTAGTGATGCCTGTGGATGCGTTTGGCTTTAGCACATGGCGATACCTCATAACTTCAGCAATAACTGAAAAGTTATTTAGCTAACACAATTAACCTTTTTTTCCTGCTTTTCTTCTCTTTTCTTATTAGCTATTGAGTTGTTTTAAATTAACAAGGCTATGGAGCTTTTACCATGAACATAATTGTTAATTGCTCTTTTTTTTCTGCAGTAATGCTGTTTGTGGTTAAAGTGGCATGCATTCACACCACCGTGGTGTTTTGAATGAGATTTTTCAGGGTGTTTCCACACTTGCTTTGATTATCCAAACTTGACTTCTGTGTAACATAGGCTAAAGATATTTTGAAGAATGTTGGTTACCAAACCATTATTGTTACCATTGATTATGTTATATGGTCACAACAGAAAAATAGATTTTTTTTGTTTTTTTGTTTCATGGAATAAAGCCATACAAGTCGTAGAGGTTTGGAATGACATGAGAGTGAGTAAATGAAGTTTCATTTTTGGGTAAACTCATTTAACACACAGAGAACAGCGTTAAGGTCTGCTCGAGTCTATTAAAAATAATGCATGCAAGAATGCATGAAATTTCTGCAGCGAAGGTGTGAGAAATGAATTATAGACCTAGTATAATGATCAAATTGTTATCATTAGCAGTTCACTAATCTGGCCTGGCTGTGATCCATTTGTGAACCATATCCCAGATTACAGTTTCAAGCTGACTCAGACATGGTTTGTGGTTTCACGCCAGATAAATGAACTGAATCCTGACATCAAGTGTACTAAAATTGATACAAAAGCTCAAGTGTGAAAGCACCCACAGAGTTGATTGTTGCTTTTAAAAAATTGCTGTCATATTTGAAGGAGCCTTTTCTAATGCATGCTACTTTTCTAAAGTATATACTAAATTGGCGCAGTCTATTCTAAACTATAATGTTTTCCTCTCTTTTTGTCTTCTTCAATGTGTCTGTCTGACCATTTATGGCTGCTGAATCTCACTCTCTGCTCACATTGCTGCCTATGGGAACTTTTTGTGACCTGGACCCTTTTTACTTTTTAAACAAATTGGATTTCTGTTCTTGACGTGCTAATGGACTCACCAATTTATCCTACAAAATGACTGTCACCTTAATGGCTACCCGTAATGCCACCATGCAGCTAGGAACCTGCACATCCAGCAAGCCATACATCCAGTAGACCCTCTGGCCATCCAGATGGACAACCACTGGACATCCAAACCCGCTG
Source organism: Carassius carassius (assembly GCF_963082965.1). Lineage (NCBI taxonomy): Eukaryota > Metazoa > Chordata > Actinopteri > Cypriniformes > Cyprinidae > Carassius > Carassius carassius. Next base: position 28,968,156 of record NC_081767.1, on the reverse strand, counting down.
AAGGACTGGTTGGGGTCCCCTTGCTGTCACCTTTAGGCTCTCAGCCCTCGCTGAACAACACCAAGCTCACACAGCCCACCTCCTCCACAGGTAACCCCATGTGGAGGAGTCATGCCTGTGGCCTGTGGCTTTTAGGGGGTAGTAGATGGTGCAGTTTAAACCTGGTATTAACATGCATCAATAGATATCTTATGTTAAATATGCATTGCTCCTTTTCACTATTTTGATTACCTTTGCCATCATCTGCTGTGGCACTTACTTAAAGTTACTCTTTAAAAACTAATTTATTTTTAATTTTGTACATTATAGTCTCATAATGCCTAATCCCCAATTGCATTTCTTTAGACAAAATAGTACAGAATTAAAAATTTGGCATACAAATAATTATCAGAATCTGACAGAATTTAAAATTCCTCCTAGTGTTTTCCGCTGTTCACTTTTAGCTGGATCAATCGAGATGAATGTTGCCAGGTGTAAAGGAGGTTTTTGTGTGTGTGTGATTGCTTGTTGATGTAAATTTATCAGGTTTCATCTACTATACCGTTTTGCTTGCTTATCATACTTTCTGCAATCTTTCATCTTTAATATTTTTTCTATATCACACTTTGTCATTGTTGTGACATTGCATTATTATTGCACACTAAGTACATGCCCCTTTTTCTGTGGATCTCTTTGATTTATTCTTGAATGTATGTGTTTTTATGTTTTGCTGTGTCTGTGTATTTCATGTATCTGTTCCCATTCTCATTTTCCATTGGTTTAATTGTAGCCCCCTCCCACAAATCCATGTGTCATGAGTCTGTCAGAGCCTGGTTGGACTCGATGTCTGGAGGTAGAGAAGAAAAACAAGTCCAGCACATTATATTAGTGCTAATACATACACACATCAGTGCATGACAATACTACTGAACATGTAACACCACTGCAATCATTGTTGAACATTGATTGCATGTTGAAACATAACATGCAAAAACAAGTTGACGCTACTGCATGCTGGAGTGGCGAAACCATGTCTGGTGTGATAGCTATTATCCTACAGCTCAATCCAAACACAGACTGCATCTGACATGCAGGGTGTGTTTAGATCCTTCATATTAATCCAAACACACACTGCATCTGATCTGACATATTCCTTCTGAAATAGTATAAATTATAAAATTATCTTAGGTGTAAATCTATTTTGTCCCAGGATGCATGTGGTGCATCTGTGGAGGATGCAAAGAGCTTGTTGTGACATAATTACAAGGCACTATATCTGTACTGTGCAAGGCCACAGAGAGGTCATAACCAAAATGAACTAAAAACATTTCGGAGTATTTTTTGGCTCAGAGAGCAGACACACACAAAACGCTTGAATACAACAGCCTTGAGCATGTCACAGAAGTGCAGGAAAGAATTAGACTGAAAATGGTTGCAAATGATTCCAAAGCTTGCAAATAATCTCTGCTGAAGTTCAAATAACACAGTTAATGTATGCAAAAAAAGTGGTGGTGTGTGGAAGGGGGTCTCTCAGCTAAATTTCCCTCTTTATTTATGTTTGTAATGGTCAGTTTGGTGTCATTGCATTTCATACTCTTTACTCACCCCTTCTCAACAGCTGCTGGTTTTGAGCCCCATTCATTTGACTGTGTGTAAATGGACCTGCATGCTTTTAACTGCTAATACAGTTTGTTTATTTCTACATTTTGTCATGTGCACTCATTGTGTGTTTACTTAATGTTCCCTCAAGACCATCATTTGTTAGCTAAATGATTGATACATTCTGTGCTTGTTTTAGTTTTTTGCACACATTCTTCATTCCTTCTCTGTTCTGTGTTGCTAACACCTTCTGCATGTTGAAGGACTTCTAATATTCCTGAGTATAGCTAATAGTTTTTACCTTTTCTTTTAGACTTTTGACCATTGTATTCATCTTATTTTTCTTCTCCTGTGATCCCAGAGCCCTGTGAAGAGGATAATGACCCAGAAGCAGAAGCCGGCAGTCCTGACTTTGAGCCAGGCACTGAAATAGATCAAGGTTTGTCAAATCCATGTGCCATTTTATGGTGATATATCATTATGCCTTTAGAAAGTTAACTGTTAGAATTTAATTAATTGAAAGCCCCTTCACTACTTTGCTACATAAAATTAGGTTAACAGTCTTTACATTTAAAGATCGTCGCCTACTGAAAAACATAAGATAATGTTGTTTTACATACAGTAAGTTAGTTACTTTCATTGGTCTTTGAAAAGATTGTGTTACTATCTCTTTTTGTAATTTATTAAATTTATATTATTTATACATTTTGTAAATTCATGCGGACAAAATGTTTGCTTTAAAAATGTATGTTTTAAATTCTATAATATCACAGAGGACATTCCCTCAGATGCAGAGGCTGAAGCTCGCTCACATTGCATAGATGAAGTGGTGATGCTTCCAGTGGATAATGGCAAAGCAGAGATCCAGGGACACGTTTCCAACACTGGTATTCATAACCTAATCATAATCAAATAAATTACATGCCTTTTCCATTTCTGTTTGAGACTGATGATTGCAAATGTTCATGCACTTGCATAACTTGTGTCTCTGAACACATTAAATCAATTGCTTCATAATTACGCAGGCTTTGATGATTAAAATCTCAACACAAGGGGATTTTCAATGTCCATCAATATTTGAGCCAGTTTTATTTATCCTTGCAGAGAAACCGTCTGCAAATCCAAGGGAATTGATTGTGGATGTTGTGCTGTCCCCAATCCAAAAACCTGCATTACCATTTGAAGAGGTGATACAGGGCTCTGGGATCTAAATGTCTTTGTCTGACTTGTATGCTGGGTATTTAAAAATGATAAAAGCCTCTTCATACTATAAAATTTTACCATTAATTTTCTCTTTCTACAGGTAAAAGACATTTCTCCTGTAGTATTAGTTAAATCTCCTGGTGCACGTTTTTTTCCTGAGCCCTATCTTCTTGATGATGTCAAACCGAACATTCCCTTGCCTCCTAGCCCTGATGCTAAAAGTCCGTATTCACCTGCTGCTCAAATTATTGCACTGTCACCCATCTGCTCCCAACCTGTTCCACAACCAGAAACAACGTCTCTTAAATCTCCTGTACAGCATGAGCCTTGTGCCTGCTCTCCAACAGGTAATCCTTTGTCTCCAATATGTACTCAGTCACAACCCTGCAACGAGCCACCCTCACCCCTCTCCACAAGCTCCCCTGTCAGGACTCAGCCAGTCCCAGCTATCACTTCCACTCCTTTGGCTAAACCTGCTTCTGAGAAGAGAACCAATGAACCCTTGAAAGATTCAGTGCCTGAGGAAACCCCCGTCAAGAAAACGGACCTCATTGAGGAGTTCTGGTTGAAGAGTGCAGAGATCAGAAAGAGTTTAGGACTCTCTCCTCTGGATCGAAGCAAACCATCAGTGGAGAAGAGCTTTGTGAAAACTCCAACGCCTGGATCACCATCTCCAAAGTCTTACACCCCAGAGGACTTGTCTGAAGATCAGAAGCCTTCTTTCACAGGCCGTTCTGTCATACGCAGGATTAACATTACTTTGGAGGGTCAGGTTATATCTCCGGTGGAACCTAAGAGTAGCGGTTCTGAAAAGAAGGACTTGAGCAGCAGTTCAGGGTTGGGTCTTAATGGAAGCGTGACTACAAGTCAGACAGTAGCTAGTGACAGCTACAACAACTCTGATTCTACCATGCTTACCCCTCCTTCCAGTCCCCCACCACCTCCACCTAATGAGGAACCAGCTTCTTTCCAAAACAAAAGGTCCCAGGTGTCCTGGGATAACCTTCTTGAAGTCACAGAGGAGCCTAAACCTGAGACTACACCCCCTAAACCTAAGACTCCAGTTAGTCCTCCTCAACCAAAACCACTTGTGGCTCCAGTTCCAGTCCCTGGAAATAACCCACCTGTTGTTATGAGAGTTAAGGAACCGAATAAACCACGACGTGAAGAAGTGAGAAAGTCTTTTGTGGAGTGTGTAGAAGAAATACCATTTGCTGACGACGTTGAAGACACGTATGATGACCGCACTCCGGACACAAGTGTTCTGGAAAAATTTTACACCCCGCCAACCAGCAAGGTCAACCGTGAGAAGCCGCCTTTGCACCTGGCACTGGCAATGGAGAATGGCAAGCCCAACATACCTGGTAGTGTTTCCCGGACAGCAAAGGGTCCCCAACGTTTTTCTCCTGAAGCCAAGGAGATTGCAGAAGAGCGAATGCGGGCGCGGGAAAAGTCTGTGAAGAGCCAAGCTCTGAAAGACGCCATGTCCAAGCAGCTTACGAAGATGAAAGAATCAGATGCTGCCAAGGGTGCTGTGGCAAAAGTAGCATGGAATGTTCCTGAGACAACAGGGAAAAGCAAAAAGCAATCAAACACACCCAAGGACTCTGCAGTGAAGGCTTTGGAGTCCAAAAAGCAGACAGACACACTACCTGACCGTTTCTTCACCACACCGACCAGTAAGACCTTGGACAGTTCTGTCACATCTTCAGAAAGCTCAACAGGGGGCAAAAGCAAGAAGCGCAGTTCACTGTTTTCTCCGCGCAAGAACAAAAAAGAAAAGAAAGCCAAAAATGAAAGGCTCTCTGGCACAGAAGAGACCCCACCCAAACACAAGTCCCTGTGGAAGGCGGTGTTCTCTGGTTACAAGAAGGACAAAAAGAAAAAAGACGACAAGTCATGCCTAAGCACATCCTCCAGCTCTACAACTGAAGACTCTGGGAAGAAGAAAGAATCACCACTGGACAGGTCCTCAGGTCAGCTAGAATTTTTTCATTTGAATAACTCCCCTTTGTCAGAATTCATCATTGTCTATACCAGCTCTATTCCAAAATCTAGTATAAATCCTAAATAGGCAGCTCCTTTCCAAAACAGCATCAAAACCTTCGATTTGACTCTCAGATGATTCCAGCAGACTCTACTGTTAACATATTGCTAAAATAATTTTGTGGTACCTATAATAAGCAAAAGTGCATTGCACAACATGTGTGTGTGTGTGTGTGTGTGTGTGTGTGTATATATATACACACACACACACACATTGAGCTATTAATACTTCATGGTGTTGCTTGAAAGATTTGTTGGTCTTTAATCGACATCTTTCCTAATCCACATATTTGGATGTATTTGTTTCCTGTAATTGTTGCAGTGCATTCTGGGTTTCCCCTTTAAAAAAAAAGTAATATGTACCTTAGAATTTGGTCAATGCAAGGTACAGTATATTAAGAGGCATCATTAAATTCCATACCTTCATGCCTGAAGCATGCCTGTGAAAATGCCGACCAGTTCTCATTCAGGCTCACGTCAGACCCTCATGTGTTGTGTTAAAATCTTGCAGAATATTAATGAGTATATTTTGACTTACACATGTTTTCTCAAAGACTCTTTTATCTGGTGATTTTCTTATGCAAATTTCTCTCTAATTTACTGATGTAGATTTACGTCTGAGGAGAAATCTGAGCTTTTCTGAGGACTCTGATCTCTCCTGTGATGATGTACTGGAAAGATCCTCTCAGAAGTCCAAGGGTGATGTAAGTATATAATATAAATGGCTGTTTTTCCTCATTTGAGTCAAATGTTTTCTCTCTGCAGAGTCTCCGATTTTAATGAAATCTTTTACTCTTCTCAGCGTCATATGGACCTGTTTGACTTGGTATCAGATTTGAAAAAAGATGAGAAATCCAAAGAGAAGGATAAGGACAGGGCAAAGGAAAAAGGAAAAAGAGTAACAAAGAAGGGCAAGGAAAGGTCAAAAGAGAGGGAGAACGAACGAAGAGTCAAAGAAAAGATTGTGAAAATGAAGGATGTGGAGAAAGAGAAAGGAAAAGAGGAGGAGGTATTTCAGTGATGTATTGCACAGCAGCTAGAAGCTACTTGGTTTCAGACAGAACATGATTGCAACACTATGGCAACAAACCAGTAAATATTTTAGATAAGCACATGTAAAAAATATTTTTCTATTTTGTATTTCTGTATTGTATTTCATTCGTAACCTGTAAGAAATCAAGTTTCTTCAGCCTTGCTGTGTTTGTCTGAAGGTGAATAGACAGATTGGGGCTAGATGTGTAGAAGGACAAAAAAAAATCATATTCTGGTGTCCACCAAAAATAATTTGACATATATATTTAGGCACTTTTAGAGTGCAGTGTTCATCTGACTATCATAACTTATATATATATTTCTTACTAGTTTTGTTGGTTAATGTGATGAATATTTCACATTCTGTCTGTGAAATATTCAGTTTAGTTACCGGGGGTTAATTTTGGACCCTTAGTTTAATTGTGTTGCACAAAACACGGTCGCATTAATTTGTACTTTTGCACTCATCCCAGCATCCTTAAATGTTAACTCTTGTTTTTGTTTGTTGTCATAGAATCCTGATTTTGTTTAATTGTACATTAACCCATCTAATCACATAATTTTTGTTTTGTTTGTTTTCTTTAATTTATTTAAGTCTGTTTATGTACCTCATGCACTGGCGTTCAAGAGATCGTATGCCACAAAGGTAGTGTGTTCATTCATTCCCATTGGTCTACCCGTTTTACGTTTGCCATATCACACCGTCATGCCTAACCCCCCATCTGTTATTGTTGGTCAATGTTTGCTTTATTTTACTAACCATTTTCTGCAGCATGGCGAAGGCTAAAGCGCCCCCTTTCTGTTGGAGGATGTTTTCTATACTGTGTACCAACTCGTTTTTCTTGTTTCATAGCTTCTACTAAACTTTCTTGAAGAAACTCCAGTCAATAATTTTTCAGTCTATGTCTGTCTTACACTGTTACAATTTATTGGCTCTGTGCAATATACCAATGAAATACACAAAGAAATCTATCTATCTATCTATCTATCTATCTATCTATCTATCTATCTATCTATCTATCTGTCAGTCTGCAAATTTAAAGTTTGAGTTAAGTCTTTTTTGTTTGTATTGTTTTGAGTCTTTTTTGTGCTTATGTAAGGTGTAGTCATTTTTTTTTATGGAGTACTTAACATACTTAAGTGTTTTTAATTATTTGTTGAATTTCCAGCAAATAATACATAAACAGTACCATTATTGTGATAAAAAGTTATATTTAATTTCTGTGACTTGATTATAATGCTAAAATCGCATCTAGAGGTGCTTTAGAAATGTCAGTCAAAAGTATTTAGTATGTTGTAGCAGTTCCTAGCTTTGACATTAGGCTCTGTTTTAGACTCTGCTGTAGTCTTCTATTCCACAAATCCCTGCCTTAGACATCTATGAGATGCCAGGCAAGGATCCATCTGCAACTGGACACTGGTTACAAGAGCGCAGGATCTGATTTTTAATTTCCTATTGCAGAAAACATACACGGAGGAGGAACTTAATGCCAAGTTAACAAGAAGAGTACAGAAAGCTGCTCGGAGGCAGGCCAAGCAAGAGGAGCTCAAGAGACTCCACAGAGCCCAGGTGAAAGCATACTAATGACTTTTTTTCCATGAGGTTGTCAGAAAGTTGAATTTCAGCCATAGCTATGCAGAAGAAAAGAGTGTAAAATTAAAAAATTAACAAGAAGCTGCTTTTTGATTCCTCAGATCATTCAGAGGCAGCTGGAGCAAGTGGAAGAGAAACAGCGGCAGTTAGAGGAGAGAGGTGTTGCTGTGGAAAAGGCGTTGCGAGGGGAAGCAGGTATTTCTCTCTTTAAGTCTCACTTCAATCTGAATGTTTCCTCAGATGTGCTGCTGAAGGGTTAAAGCCTTGGAGCAGATCTTCATATCTCATGCTTTTCTTTGTAGTAATACTTTGGTCTTTAGGTCAGAGCGCTGCTTGCTGTTGTTTCTAGATTCAAGCTTCAAACTACAGTGCAGGCTTAAAATGATGTTTTTGCATTATTTGCCTTATGATTAACTAGGATAAGTATTCTGATGCATAGTAATGTGATGCCTTTTTTTCATATACAAACCTTGCTAGTAGGTTTTATTTAATCACTAAATTTGTGACACCAGGCTCAACATAGACATAACATTTCCATTACATTCATATGGTTACAGAAAACCTGGAAATGTCACGGAATTGTGATTATCAGGCCTGGAATAGGCAATGACAGTTATTAAAACCTTGAAATTCATAGACTTTTTTTTTTGTAGTGGATATCTTTTTTTTTTTCTAAATTATTTGTCAAACTTGCTTTTTGAGCTTTCCAGTTGAGCTGCCAGTGAATCTCAATATAGTTTATTTTTGTTTTATATATATATATATACAGTACAGACCAAAAGTTTGGACACACCTTCTCATTCAAAGAGTTTTCTTTATTTTCATGACTATGAAAATTGTAGATTCAAACTGAAGGCATCAAAACTATGAATTAACACATGTGGAATTATATATGGAATTATATACATAACAAAAAAGTGTGAAACAACTGAAAATATGTCATATTCTATGTTCTTCAAAGTAGCCACCTTTTGCTTTGATTACTGCCTGCACACTCTTGGCATTCTCTTGATGAGCTTCAAGAGGTAGTCACCTGAAATGGTCTTTCAACAGTCTTGAAGGAGTTCCCAGAGAGATGCTTAGCACTTGTTGGCCCTTTTGCCTTCTGTCTGCGGTCCAGCTCACCCCTAAACCATCTCGATTGGGTTCAGGTCCGGTGACTGTGGAGGCCAGGTCATCTGGCGCAGCACCCCATCACTCTCCTTCTTGGTCAAATAGCCCTTGATGCCTTCAGTGTGACTCTACAATTTTCATAGTCATGAAAATAAAGAAAACTCTTTGAATGAGAAGGTGTGTCCAAACTTTTGGTCTGTACTGTATATATATATATTTAAAACTACTTAGTCCAAGGTGTTGTACCTGACACACGATTGGCTGTATATCTGAAATCTCTGTAAAATAATTAAATGGCTGTTCTTATTATATTTCATGTGTTTTCTGCATTTAATTGCACATGACAAGCTATCACAAATTTGGATTTTCCTTTTGATATGTACTACAGTAACATCTGAGAGAATTGCTCAAATCTCTTCCATTATTGGATTCAAAATCAAGTAGCTGTAGCTGTAACAAATTAAAATGTATGGATCTGTGATTTGTGATTCTCTGGCAGTAGGGTAATTATAGGCAGTAGAAGAAAAATGATCAATTTTGCCTCCTCTCTCCCCTCCATCACATCTTTATTATCTAGTGTTTCTTAATCTCTTTTTATTCTTTACTCTCTCTAAGGGTTGTATAAAGGTACTAGTGTTAGTCCAAAACAGCGTAAGAGGCGCTCAGGTATCCATGGTCATAACTTTAGTAGTTGTTGTAGTCATCTCTGCATATCATGCCATTCTCAAGACAAACATCCTGGTCTCTCCTCATGTGTGTCTCAACTGCATGCCCCGTCAGTCCGGTCATGCCAAACATAGATTTGCATGCTGCCTCACTGGATGTGAGCCACTATAAATGATAAATAGTCTGTTTCTTCAGTTTTTAATCTATATCATTCTGTTTTGTGGATCCTATCGTTGTAAGTCATCTGTTAAATGCTATATTCATGTTTTGTTCTTTAGTATATCATATATTCACAAACTGTACAGATTATCTGTAATATTTAGAGTTAAAATGCCTGATATAGATTGAATAACGAGTTTTAGATAGATTCTAGATAAATAGGTAGAAGGGTGTTTAATTAAAACAAGGGTTTTAGATAGAAAAACGTATTAGTTTTTTTCTTGTGGCGGAACACAGCAATGCAACAAATCCATGAGCTCATCTACCATTACAGGACATGCAATATAAATGCAAGTAACTACATGTGTTCACATGCCAAATAACAAGTGTGATGTGTGTATTCAGCATACCTTACTGTGTGAGCGTGTGTGTGTTTGTGTGCAACATATGCATCACTTGAAGCTACTGGCTGTGCCTGTGTGTGCAGTAACATGTTTCTAATATATCCTTATTATAGACTATTGGGGAGAGTCTAATTACAGTGAGATCCTGGATTTGCATCTGGGCGGTATGTATTTCAAATCTGTTGCTTGAGATGGACTAACATCTGATGCCCTTTTTTCCCCCTGTACTTACTGAGTCTTCCCTCTGCCTAAATACTGTCACATGCCCTGCAAAATGTAATGTTAATTCACTTAATATATACTATGTATATATACACACACACACACACACACACACATATATATATATATATATATATATATATATACACACATATATACACATGTTTCAGTTTTAAGGATTGTATCATTTTTATAAACTATTTATTAAACCAAACATTTATTATTTATTATTTTAACCAAAAATTGGTCGCTTGCAAATGGCTCTGGCATTATACTTGCTTGTTTTTAGTTTTAATCAAAGTTTGCAAACTAAAAATGTGCCATTAGTATATAGCAGCATCTGAAATCCAAAATGCTTAAACAATCAAATAAATGTAGCTAGCTTGCAATCCTGATTAAGCCCCTCCCCTCTAGTCTTCTGTAGCTGCCTATGGCTGTTTGTTTTAGCCGCCAGCACTTTAGCTTTCATATTTTCCTCCCATACCTGCTCAGTTGCATAGAGACCCCGAGAGATCCCAGTGTTCAGTGCATCATTTCTGATTGCAATTGATCTAATCGTGTGGCTCGTCTTCACTGTGTTCCCTAACCTTATATCTCATGCTGTGGATCTGTTGAGTGCTTGTTTGAATGACTGTATTGTCTTGTGGTGTTTTGTTGATCACACTGTGAAGTTACAGGCAAGCCATGCCAAGATCATCCACGCAGACAGAAGATAGCGTGGAGCGCTGTTTGTGATGGTGTATAAATTACCCATTGTTTTCAAAGGACATTGAGGCATTGTTTAAAGGTCCCCTTCTTCGTGATCCCATGTTTTAAACTTGAGTTAGTGTGCAATGTTCTTGTTAGAGTATAAATAATATCTGTAAAATTCTAAAGCTCAAAGTTCAATGCCAAGCGAGATTTTATTTAACAGAAATCCCCTTCAAAAAATGACCCGTTTGGACTACAGCCCTCTAGTTCCTGCAGTAATGACGTCACTAGAACCGTTTTTTGACTAACCTCCATCCACATGAATTCACAAAAAGGGGGGCATGGTCTTGTTGCGCTCCGATGGAGAAGAGGAAGAGCTGCGTTTGTGTTTGCCATGTCGTTGAAACGCTGTTATTTTCATCATGGAGTCCAATCATCTTTGTTTGGGCTTCCCAGGGACGCTGTACTTGGAGATTAATGGTTACAATTTATGTTCCCGAAAATTATAATCCACATGTAAAACTATGTGCAGCACATTTTGCTGAGGACAGCTTCCTCAATCTCAATCAGTTTGATGCCGGATTCGCACAAAGATTATTCTTGAAAGATGGAGCAGTTCCCTCTTTGTCTGGAGAAGGCGTTGTTTATGGACCACAACCGGTAAGTGTATTTTATTATTTAAGTTGCGTGTAACAGTTTCTGTAACTTATTACACAAAGGGCAACGCTGTTTAGCTTTGTTAACTAGATGTTAGGGCTGTGCAAAAAAACGAATGCGATTTTCATGCGCATCTCGTCAGTAAAAACGCTCCTGTGATTATAAGTACATCTCCAGCACATGTTCCTGCCCACTTTCTTCTCAAAACTAGCCCAATCGCGCGTTTCCAGGAGGGCAGCGTGCTCTAAGCTGCTGTTGAATCACAACACAGAGGAACCGCTGGCCCAATCAGAACTCGTTACGTATTTCTGAAGGAGGGACTTTATAGAACAAGGAAGTCATCAGCCGTTTTTATGACAGTGAAAACAGCGGTATACAGATAGGTGAATTGTGTGTTATATTGCACACTGTAAACACAATCAAAGCTTCAAAAAAGCGCAAAAAAGGGGACCTTTAAACCATCTTCTGAATCTTTTTCAATGCAACAAGATGTTGCAAGGTAATAAGGGTTATTTTAGGCATTAGTTTATGGGTCTTTACACATGCTAAGAGTATATATCAACAATTGTTTAATTAGAAAACCCAGGTAAGTACAACATATTCACATTTTATAATGTTCTGGTAAATTATATGAAGATTTTGATGGAAACAGCATATGAAATCCTAAAGCAAGCAAAATTTACTAAAGTTGATAAGACTTCTGTTTGGTGTTTTAATGCTGCAACCCCATAATTGCTTCTTGTGGCTACGTTTTCTTTAATTTTTGTAAATGTTGCACATAGATTAAATGGCTAATATATGTGCTGTTTGCTTGGACTGATTTTCCTGTAAAAGCGAGGTTTTTCATCACAACCTAGTTGGTGGTGGACCTGCTAACAGTTGGTGGATTTCTTGTAATCCTAGCTCAAAAACACACTCGGGCATAGCGGGAAAACTTGGTCGTCATATTCGAAACAATAAAGTTGTCCCCATTTTGTAGTCGATTTAAAAAAAATTAAAAACAAACCTAGAAAGATTTTGTTGATTTCTGTGTAACTTTGCATGGGTGTACATTAGTTTGTGGCTTGTTTCCCGTGGGTTGTTTCCATGCATGTCTGCAAAAGAATGTGAGCTTGTTGCTTTTCATGGATAAGTTGTTACCAATTCTTCCCATAACTGCAGAGAATGAGCCAGCAAAATGAGATGAGTACTCAGTGCATATTAGATGCAAAACCTTTGAATGAAATACCCCTTTTAATGTCTATTTGCTTTTTACATGTTGATAGGGTCAGACTAGTGCTCACTTGCATAGAATAGGAAACTAAACCAGCCTTCACATAAGACTGTTACATTAGTGCTGATTAGTTTCAGCCACTTCTGAATGCAAACAATGTCGAATTTGAGCATTCAAGGGTTGCGTTAACAAACTCCTCTGTGATGGCCCCTTGTTGTAAATTGCCAGACATCTAATTGTTTCAGCATTTTAAAGACCATTCCGTCATCCCTAGCTTTGCAGAGCATAAAGCATTGTACAAGGATCAGGCTTTTAATTTGCTCCCATGCATCACTGGCAAAATCATTTACTCTGGTGCCAATCATTCTTCTAACGTTCATTTGATGCATTTTTTGTCTAGAGCTCTTTTTCCTCTTGTGGCTGAATTGACACCCGTCGTATAGATTGCTGATTTCCACATCAGACGTAGTGAGAGGATTGAGAAATATATTTTGCACCCACGAATATCCCCAAAGATGATATAATAATTCAACCTTAGCTTTTAGGAGAGCTGCAGTTACATACTGTACTTCTTTGATGTAGCCCGTGAAGTCATTAGGTCTGCTCTTGAGTTGCCACTTATTTGCCCTCAGTAGTGCACAGAAGGAAAAGTTCAAAGAGTAGCATGATATTTCACGTCTCTTTCTCAGTTCATTCATGTTCATTCATGCGCTCTGTCCTGTGTCATTTCCTTCCAATACGTCACATCACACTGCTGCTTTCAGTTTCTCCCAATAGTTCTTTCTCTTTTTGATTTCGCTCCTCACTTTTATTTCTCTTCCACATCTCTTTCTTTCTCTCCTCTTTCTTGATTTCATCCTGGTCACCTCCAACGCTCTGCTCACTCTCTCTCTCTCTGCTATTGCACTCTCTTTCTCTTTCTCTCTCTCTTACATAACTTTCCTCTCTTGTGGAAGTTGAGCCCTATGTCGGGACCCCTCGCCGAAGAGCCCTGTACCTCTGCCCCTGCTGTGCCCCTGAAGGTAACGTAAACCCCATCATGTTTTCCACCGGCAAGCTGTTACCATTAAAACATGGCCAGCAGCGTTACTTTGACAACCCACTGGACCAGTGGAGTACAGCTTTTTCCCTTCAACTACAAAGTCCTCTCCCCTGCCCATGTGTGTCCAGGCTTAGTGGATTTCCCCCAGCAGATTGCGTCAGTGCTTCTGATGTACAAATAGAAATTTGTAGCAGGTGAACAACTGGCTGGCTGGACGATATTTTTCAGTCTTTTGCCAATATTCGATTCCATGAGTCAATTGATGCTTCTGTTGTGAAATATGTTATCTATCTATCTATATATATATTTTTTTAATTTAACTTTTGATGTTTTTTAATATATAAATATATTTTATATAATTTATTTTTCAGTTTTTTATTTGATTTGGTATCACAAAGTCATTATTATTTAGTGGCATTTATAATTAAAATCATTCATATCTAAAGAAATAATACATTGTAATAATCAGGAATGCTATTTATTATATTTTAAAACATGTAGTGTCCTATTCAAGGATCTTCATGAACATCTGCCCCAAATTGACTAATGAATCAGGAAATTTTAAAGAATTAGTTTTTGAGATTAGATGTTATTAAAACTCTATATCACCAACAAAAAATCGAATATGTGGTAAATGTTTGGTATATCGCCCAGCCCTCAGCAGTAGCTGCTTAAGTTAGGCCTATATTTAGGTTCCCTAATTGATCAAGTTTCTACTTTTATTTTATATACACTTAAGACTTTCTAAAGAGGATGAGCATATATGGAGTTTTAATTAGTACATTAGAGCAGACCTACAGTAATATGATGACACAGATCATTAGTGTCTATTTTGGGGGAAACTGCTTTGCTGACTGTAAGTGTGAATTTAATTAACAGCATGATTGTCATCAGCTCAAACCAAGTTCTAAAACTGTCCCAACCTCACAGCACCTTTACAGAGCTGTATTGTGGTAATCCATCGAATATATATTCACTGTGTGTTCATATGCTTCCATAACACTGTTAATTTGTTATGAAGGATAGCATGTGTAAGGGGAACACAATAGGAAAGTGAGGTCTCCAAACTTTGTAGTAATTTTTATGTCTTTGTCTTACCATTACATTCAAATTTTAAGTCAACACGAACTTAATTAGAACTGACTGACATTTTATTTTATAAATTTGTGTTTTATATATATTCTGATATTATTACATATATTCTGTTCTCAGTACATTTCTGGTTGAAATATCACAATAAATAAGCTTTTTACATTTCATGTTGACTTTACATGCTGTAGCGCAAAAGTTTGGCAACATTGTGTTTTTGTCAGTTTGTAATCTGATGTGTGTACCGTATTTTCCGGACTATAAGTCACACTTTTTTTCATAGTTTGGCTGGTACTGCGACTGCAAACGGTAATGTTTTCTCTTGATTCTTGGTTCTAAATAAATGCGACTTATAGTCCAATGCGACTTATATATGTTTTTTTCCTCATCATGACGTATTTTCCGACTGATGCAACTTATACTCAGGTGCGACTTATAGTCCGAAAAATACCGCAACTATGCCTGTATAAAACTGCTCTTTTGGCACGACATTAGCGTGGCTGTTCTATGACTGTTCTAACTGTGGTTCTTCTTTCTCTGTTCCTCTTGGGAAAAGCATGGGGCTGAGTGTGGGGGAGGCCACTCACAGTGCGTCCCTCTGGATAAGTTTAGCCTCCCTGTCCTCCGTTGTCCCTGTCTCTCACTGTTCTTATGTCTGAGGACCTCTACTTTGCCTCTGTGTGTTTAAAACAATCAAGGCCAGCAACCGCGAGCACAGCCTTTTCGATTTATGTGTGTACTGTCTTTTTCCCTTTTGTGTTGCTCTCCGTCAGCTATAAGTACGTCATGTTGCATCCAGGTTTGCCGTGTGATGGCTCATCTCAGTGCTTGGCTTCACTAGTGTGTTTATGTATGTGAGTGTAAGGATGGGATTTTTATAGATCTCTGGGACTGTACTAGCATGGGCTGACATGTACAGTTGTTCCCACATACAGCCGGTTGACAGTGTTCTGCATTGATCATGGACTTCAGCACATGGCATGAGGCTTTTTACCTCATGCAGTATGTTAGAGGAACGTCTAACTGCACTGCAGGTGAAGAAAACTGAGTCACAAGTTTAACCCATAGCCCTTTTTAAAGGAATGTTCCAGGTTGTAAATAATAATAATAATATTGTTTATAAGAGTCCAAATTATTTCTAACACTTTGCCACCAATACAGTCAGCTGTTGACTTATTCAGTCAGAGCTGAACTTGTAAAGAAACTGAAACATTTCTTTATGATAGGCTGTAATTATTGCCATGCCATTGGGCTAAAATTGTATACAGTTGAGTAACTTAATTTGTGGAGTAAACCTCCTTGGAGCAAACTACCCACAAAGATAAAACCAAGTTTAGATGAATTTAGATGTTCACACTTTTTGACATATACCTGTGACATTGCCTTGGATTATTGGGTAGCTTTCATGATTAATAGATGTAGTCCTACAAAAAAGGGTTTCAAAGTTTGAAGCAATATCCACTGCCTTGAAAAAGACCAAATGCCTCAGAAGTCCAGTCTGATCAGCATTGATCATGATATGCTGTCCAATCAGAAGCCGTACCTCCACGCCATCCTCTGTGAACCCGGCAGGCTCGACCTCATCATGGTCTTCCACATTCCCACCCTACTCTTGTCCTGAAAAAGACATCCTGGCTTGGCTGTCATCGCATTTGCTGTGTGGGTGTCAGCGAGTGGTTAACTGCCAGGTTCCTCATGCTTCTACATTTTGCTTCTTGCAGGAATGGGTAAAAAGGACGATCCAAAGCTGATGCAGGAATGGTTTAAACTGGTCCAGGAGAAGAATGCCTTGGTGCGCTATGAATCGGAGCTGATGATATTGTGAGTAGACACCCAATTTAGGATTCATTGCCCATTTCCCATGGCTCAATACTCTTAATTTTAACTAAATTTTTTATTCTGTCCACATTTCTATTCACATAACTTTTTTCAAACTATAAAAATAAATCAGAGCTTTATTTATTTATTCATTAAAAAGAAACTCATATTCTTGTATGTTAATGTTTCTCAGAGAATAAAAAAAATGTATATAATCAACAGATTTTCCATTACACTGTTCTCCAAAACAACAGCCAAAAGTGGGAAAAAATATCTGCTGAACCAGCTTGATGTTTTTAGGAGAAGGGTGTTTTCACATTTACATTTGTGATAATTTTCTGACATTGTTTTTTTTTAACTGTATTAAATAAGCCAAAACCTTTAAGTTAAAAATTAAGAATAAGCATTTTAATGTATGTGAATCTTAATTATTTGTTTGTTTATTTATTTATTAATTTTCATTAATTTATTATTATTATTTTTCCTATGTAATATTAACAAACTCTAGTGTATTGTCTGAAGTTGTCTGGATGTTTTTATTCGACAAAAGGAACAAATGCTTAGTCTTTCTAAACAAGAACTTATGGTCTCTAAAAGGCAGATTCGCCATAGGCAACAAGATGGTGCTGAAATATTATACCAGATGCATTTATTTAAATCTGTTTTGTTCTGTTTACATTGTGTGGATACGAGATCCAATTACATAGTGACTGTGCCACAGATGTAATCAACTGTGACTCAAAGATGAGCACCAAATGGCCCATACGTTCAGGCGAAAGGACAGTTTCATCAACAAAACCCAAATTACGAAGTGTTTTTCATCAAGAAAAGAAAAACCATGTTTGTGGAATTTCCATAGGGAGATATTAACAGTTTTGCAGTTCTTGGCTGCATCACATTTGTCATCAACTCTTAAGTTCAGTCGGACAGTATTGGATATGTAACTACGTGTGCTTGTTTCCCCTGCTTTTACATTTAGATTTTCCAGAATGTAGAAGTGCTCACTTAAGAGTTAATATTAAATGCATTTATAACTTTATAAGACTTAAATTTAATCTTTAGCAAATCTCAAAATGAATATCCATTTTTACAATGTACATTTTAAGGTAGTGAAGCTACCTTAATATGAATATAATTATTAGAGAGAATTTGCTAGTATGTAATTATTAAATAGTATGTAATTATTAAATAGAATTTTAATAACAGTGCAAGAAGTTTAACAATAAAACTGATCAACCAAATAAAAGAAGATCCAACAGTGCTTTTAACGTTTGCTTTAGTTCTTCTCAAAGTACATGACTTAAAAGTACATCTGCTCATCCAGACCCTCGTGTTTGTCTGGACCGTCAAGCTTAAACCAAACATCAAGAGGCTTTAATGGCAGATGGTTCCTTAATTTCCATGTTTCATCAAGGAATCCAATATCTTTGAACATCAAAGATCTCTGTAGCTTAATAGACATTTTTTCCCTTCTTCCATTCAATTCTACTTCTTCCTTCCTCTCCGCAGTGCTCGTGAGCTGGAGTTGGAGGACAGACAGAGTCGACTGCAGCAGGAACTCCGAGAACGCATGGCAGTAGATGGTACTTTGTGCTCCAGTATAGGCCTGATCATACTATTAAACCAAAAAAAGTGATACAATAAATTTTTCACTCTCTGCAGACCATCTGAAGACCGAGGAGGAACTTGCAGAGGAGAAACAGATTCTGAATGAAATGTTGGAGGTAGTCGAGCAAAGAGATTCTCTGGTGGCCCTGTTGGAGGAGCAGAGACTCCGGGAGAAAGAAGAGGATAAAGACCTGGAGGCGGTGGTGCTCTCTAAGGGATTCAGCCTCAACTGGGCTTAGCATAACAATGGCGAAACGCTTCTGACTGCCAGACGTTCCCAGTTTCACTGCAGGGAGTGTAAAAAAATGCTGTTTGGGATGTTTACGAGTTCTCCTGGCACGACTCAGGGCGTTGGTTTTGTGCAAGACGTTCTCTCATTCAGAATGATTTTTTTTTTTTTGGTTTTGAAAAGGGACATATCAATCCTGCTGATGTTGAGGAAGTCTGAGACTAATGATCTTACGAAAAGCCAGTCTTGTTTTTCAGACAACGTCTGGTTTAATCACCGGTTACGTTTTCATGGACTAAAGGTTTTTGGATAAACGTATAAGCAACAGACCTCCATGAAACAGATGAATGAAGTCTTTAGGTGTGGTTCACAGATAAGCATGTGGTAGACTTCTGTAATTGTCACAGACATCCTCAGCGACCGACACGTTGTGTTTGTAGCATCAACAATTGCACAATTTTCAAATCTGTCAGTAGCCACCTGATATTAGAGATACTGGTGTTTGCAGGGAACGCAACGATCTCAATATTACGCACTTCACTGTTGTTTCCATTTGTCTCGAGCAGCGTTGCCACACATATATCCTAAAATCAGTTTACAATCATTTATAATCCATGAATACCTGATACTTGTATTATAGTTTACAAAAAGCAGTGAAGTATATATTAGTATGTAAACTTCCTCAATGCAGATAATTCATAAGAATATCTATCTACACACAATATGCATTGATGTACAATCAAGTGCGTTGTGCATTTATTGGTTGGTAATTGGATTTATGAACAGTTAAGGCACCCACTGCTTTTCTGACTTTATTTGGTATCAGAGCAGATGAAGAATTGGTGCCCATTTTCACATTTAATTATCTACCACCAAGGTTTGGTGTCATATTCCACTTTCTCCAGGCTTGGAGCAACATGCCTTTTTTAACTTCTCATGCAACAGCTTTACACATCCACAGAGTTTTCTTATGTTTGCAGAGTGTGTTATTTATAATTGTCTTTGTAAAGTTTTATACCACGAGAAATCGTTTCAGCACTGTCAACAGACACCGGTGCTGATTAACAGCGGGAGCACGTTGTCATGCTCGTAACATCAATATTGCAAATGAACATGCCTTTTTCCTAAGTGTACATTTCATTTTAGTCACCGTTATGCTGTATAGATGGGCACAGATTTTTTTTGTTGTTGTTTTTAAGTACAGATAACTGTGAATGAAAACATACACATGGTCAAAGAGTTATTTAGACTAAAATGTTTGACAGATTTTATGGTATTTATTAACATGTGAAAAAATGTATTATATGTAAAGTAAATGAATCCTAATTTTTAAAAATGTTGTTGGCTCTTGAAAAAGCTTCATGTTGCTAATTTGCATATTGGGTATTGGATGTATGCAGAGGCAATAAAACAATGCAGTTACAAATGACTACAGTGCTTGAAAGTTTTTTTTTTCACACTTTTTTTTGCGAATTAACTTCCAACTTAATGTGCGGACTTTATTCAGATGTATTCTACCTTGGTGTGCTTTTTTTGCAATGTTGGTCAGCTTTCAAGATTTAACCCATTAAGATTGTGATATCTGCATATGAATATTTTAATACATTTTATATATATATATATATATATATATATACAGTACAGAACAATAGTTTGGACACACCTTCTCATTTAAAGAGTTTTCTTTATTTTCATCACTATGAAAATTGTAGAGTCACACTGAAGGCATCATGGGCTATTTGACAAAGAAGGAGAGTGATGGGGTGCTGCGCCAGATGACCTGGCCTCCACAGTCACCGGACCTGAACCCAATCGAGATGGTTTAGGGGTGAGCTGGACCGCAGACAGAAGGCAAAAAGGCCAACAAGTGCTAAGCATCTCTCTGGGAACTTCAAGACTGTTGGAAGACCACTTCAGGTGACTACCTCTTGAAGCTCATCAAGAGAATGCCAAGAGTGTGCAAAGCAGTAATCAAAGCAAAAGGTGGCTACTTTGAAGAACCTAGAATATGACATATTTTCAGTTGTTTCACACTTTTTTTGTTATGTATATAATTCCACATGTGTTAATTCATAGTTTTGATGCCTTCAGTGTGAATCTACAATTTTCATAGTCATGAAAATAAAGAAAACTATTTGAATGAGAAGGTGTGTCCAAACTTTTGGCCTGTACTGTGTGTGTGTGTGTGTGTGTGTGTGTATATATATATATATATATATATATATATATATATATATATATATATATATATATAATATTAATATTTATTAAATATCTATTTGCATAGGTAATTGTGGCGTTTATTATTATTTTACGTAACTATCCATCAAGCATTTCAATGTTTGACTATATATATATATATATATATATATATACATACATAATTAAATTAAATAAATACATTTATGCGTTTAGCAGACGCTTTTATCCAAAGCCACTTACAGTGCATTCAGGCTAACATTTTTTTACCTAACCTGTGTTCCCTGGGAATCAAACCCACAACCTTGCGTTGCTAACGCAATGCTCTACAACTTGAGACAAAGGAACATATAGTATACATTTTAACCTGAAACTTACCTCTTGCCACTGTTCATTTGCACCTTTGCAAGTACTAGTGTTTGAGGAAAGGGAAAGGCTATTCAAATCTTTTAAAAATCAAGCCAATATTTTTAGACTTAAACGATAAAATGCATATAAGAGGGAAACTTTTGTAAATCCTGACCTTTGGAAGTAGGTAACGTTTAAAAATTCTTATGCAGCACAAAAACCAACTTTCGATTTCCAGTTTTAACATTAACCCTGTGCATTCATAATGGCGGTGGGAAATCTGACTCATTTCTCGAATCGGTTCCTTCAAACAGTTCATTTCACCTTTACACAGTTCAAAGAACGGTTTTAGTAAACGATTCGGTGAATTATTTGATCACTTTTCTTGATATTTTGGCATATTATATGCTCTACAATGGTCCAGTACCACATTTTTGATTACGTTTTATTGTTAAATTGTGTTTGTTGTGATTTTATATGTCCCATTTCGATTCACAATGCTATTTCAGAACTTTTTTCCGTGTTCAAAAGAGAGCATATTTACTCGAGATCCGCTCGCACCAACTCGGTCCGATTCCTAAATTAATCATTCAGACCGTTTTTGTGAACCGATCCAAATGATTCATCAGGGTGATCCGAGTCCAACTTCAAACGCTGAAGCTAAAGGACTCACGTCACGAGACTTTCATCGCTGAAGGAAACCTCTGGCTGTGAGAATGAGCGTCGCGAGTTTCAGAGACTGCAAGGTAAGTTAGGAATTTGTTTACAAAATATTGTATTTCGCAATTCATGTTTAACGCTTTCGCAAGCAACTTTTTATGGGTTAAATCGAGATAAAAGTAGCAAGCTGCAAATCCAAATTCGTTACAAATATCTCGTAAGCGTTTGCTTGTTTTGATTTATTAAACACTCGAAATTTGAAACGAAATGTTATTTCACCATGTCTGCAGTGCACTTTACAGACAGGACAAAAACTTTGTATAAAATACCACCTACTAACTTAGCGTTGTAAACAATGCAAAGAATAAATGCAAAAGAAAAGAAAAGAAAACAAACGTAATGCACACTGTAAGGGTTTCGGATTGTCAGCAGTTTCTTTATCACAATAGATCAATTCCTCCTTGGTAGAAGAAGTAGAGTTAATGTGTTTTGCATGTTGTTCTGCACTGTATATTGCAACAGATATTGTATTAAATATTGCTTTGGGGGCACAAAACGAACTCAAGCAATCTTACATGGCCAACATTTTCAATTACCCTTCATACAGAATATCATCTGTGTTGTGCATGTGTTGTCAGGCATGGAAATCTGAAGGTCTGCCGTTGTCCACCAGCAGTAATGAGGCCTGTAAACTATATGATGCTATACTCTCTCAGGTACATATACTGTATACTGATACTGTGATAACTGAGTGCTTTTGCTGCTGCATATATAATAACCTGAATATTACTGTCTCTGGTGATCAGTATGTGACCTGGCGTAACAATGAGACACTGGGAGGAATAGAAGGCTGTATTACATCCGTCAAAGCTGCAGACCCGGACTTTGGTATGTGATTGCAACACTTAACAGTCACTGTAAAAATGTTGTAAATGGCCTCTGGATTTAAATGGTAGTGTCCTGTAAAAATGTTTTTATATATTACTCCACAGTGATTTCCCATATAATATTTTAAGTAATTTTATCTCAGAAATCAATAATGTCCATTTATTTATTTATTCAGGAGCCTTTTAATAAGTGATGATGTACATTCATCTGATTATTATTGCAAGATATGCTCCTTCACGGTTATACAAGCCATTCACGGCTTTCTTAAGTCCTCATTAGTCTCTTATCTGTGCTGCAGTGATGGGTCATGTGATCTCTACTGGGCTGGAGCTGGTGGGAACAGGAAGTTCAGTCCTGCGAGATGAGAGATTGGCCAGCGCAGTGAGGAGGACCGTGGAGTTGGCGAACTCTCAGGAGCTCACGTCCAGAGAGAGGAGCCATGTGAAAGCCGTGGAGCTCTTCTCTAAAGGGTGAGTTTACACAAAGCAGACCGAGTGTACAAGAGCACTCCACTGGTGACATAACAAACATTTCACATCCGCCCACACAGGAGGTGGATGGTATGAAGATTTTGAAGCAAATGTAATAAATGGAGTTATTTCTGACTCTTTTTAAGCCAAGCTGCCTTTGGCTCACAAGCAGTTATGAATTGGTTCTTTTGAGATTCATCTTCACTGTATCCTTGGGCAATAAAAAGTGTGACTGTCGTGTGAAAGTTTAGGTCTGATTAAAGTTCTTGAATAAAGAAGCCTTTCTTACAGAAGTTTTCCCATAATTTCAATTCTCAGCACTAATTTAGTAAAACCAAAAGTCAAAAAATCACGTTTAAAAGAGGGTTTGGAGGTGACTAACATATTTTATACATTTTAGCCGGTAAAAAAAATAAATGTCAGGTTTGAAAGCGATTTGTGATACTTTTGACTGTAATGCAGTGTTATAAAATAAAGCTATTAAAATCATATTCATTAGCTGAAATAAAGGTGAAATAAAATATAAATATTAAATGAAAAACCAAAAAAAAAAAAAAAAAACTTAGTAGTGCTGAAATAAGTAAGTTTAAGCTGAATTACTAAAATTACAATGGTAAATAGAAGTATTTAAGAATATAAAAAAAAAAACGAATAAATGAAAATTTAAGAATAAAAGCTAATTCAAATATGTATAAATACTATAATAGTATATAAAAAACATTGTAGTGTAAATGTCAAATGAATTGTTATGAATGAAGTACAGTAGACGGAATGGTGTGTTTCAGAGCCCTGCACAAGGCCTGTGAGGTTTGGGAGGGGATTCTGGTGGATCACCCCACAGACATGCTGGCACTCAAGTTTGCCCATGACGGATTCTTCTACCTTGGTGAACAGACCAACATGAGAGACTCTGTGGCCAGGGTTCTGCCGCACTGGAAACCACATATGCCGTTTTACAGGTAGGTGCCTGGCCAGTGCTCAACCAATCTAAATGCTGGCTTTAGATGTGTTTTTTACCATGTGATGATTTTTAATACTTTGATAATTATTAATAATTATTTTGTTTATTTTTCATTTTACTAGGTTAATTTCTTTATACCTTTCAAAAGTCAACATTGGTCTACGTGACTAAAACTATTTTATAATATCCTGTAAATGTAAAATTTAAAATGAAATGTTTAACTATATACTTTTTTCTATATAAAATGTTGTTTTTATTGGATGTTTTTCTCCAGTTATCTTAAAGGAATGTATTCCTTTGGGCTTCTTGAGACTCGTTTGTATGATGAAGCTGAAAAAATGGCAAAAGAGGTAGTTTTGTTTAACTGTTGTTTATTAGTATTGCTCACTACTTTTTAATGTTATGACACTATAATGTAAATAAATGACTTATTAGGCTATTAAACATGCAGTATTGATTATAATTGTATTAATATTTTATCTGATAAACATTTTTCATACAGTAGACAGAGTAAATTTGCTGTGCTTGTCTTGCAAAAGTGAAAACAAACAGAATAATAATAACCATTTTCTCAACTCCAATTAAGTCCTGTCTACTGGACAATGAATATTTTATAGTTCCCCACACAGAAAAAATGTCTTATATATATATATATATTTTTTTTTTTTACTTAAAATATTAAACCAGCAAATAAGTGAATACAATTACATTTAAAGTAGTTATTAAAGTATTATCTGCTATATAAAATAACTTTATAATTCCTTATTAATTGAATGCACCATTATTGTAATGCATTATGCCTGCAGGCCCTGGCTCTGACCCCTGAGGATGGTTGGAGTGTCCACGCTGTGGCTCATGTCCATGAGATGAAGGCAGAGATGGACAAGGGACTGAAGTTCATGGCCTCTACAGAAAAAGACTGGATGGTCAGTCTCAGAAATACTGCAGAGAACATAGAAAGATTAACATGTAGAAGACCATGTAGAAGCACACTGTGTAGCAAATAGTGTATTATATCAATTCCAGGTCATGTGATTTCTTATCTCCTTTAAAGGTGTGTGACATGTTGGCATGTCATAATTACTGGCACTGGGCTCTATATCACATCGAAAAGGTAATTTTGAAAAGGCAACAAAATTATAACCACTACAAAAAGTACTTTTATCCATTTGTTTGTTTATTTATGTTCAATCAATTCATAAACCCATTAAATATGTTTCTTTTTACATATATGCGATTTATTCTCTTTCTTCCACAGGGGAATTATGAAGACGCTTTGAAGATTTTTGATGAGCAGGTTAGTGCACTACTACTGTGCACATGCTACTAACATTATACTTACTAACAAAGAAGTGGCATAATACTACAGTGGTTTCCAATTTAATACCATGTTTTTTGTTTGTTTTTTTCTTCTGTGTATCATGGTAATAGCATGGTATTCTTTAAAATGCATTGGAGTACCATGTCAGTACCAAGGTACTTGAATATGTTACAACATTCAGTGTATATCAAAGATAGTGCCATCTAATAATACTGATGGTACCACTACAACACTTTTTGTTTCAAGAGTAGGATAAATGTTGCAGGCAGAGAGTGAATGTAATTAGTCATACCAGATGAGAAGTGTAAATCATGTCATGTGTTCAGTACGAATTGTGACAGATTCAGGCTGGTAAAAGTTGAACTGATTTATACAAGAGTATATGGGTGTCAGTGCAAAACATTTTATAGGAATCATTCACTCATTTACTGTAGGGACACCCTGTAAACAGACCATCTGTAAATGGTAGAATGTAAATGATTAGAATCTTGAAGTCTGACGTTTTTCATTTAATAACTGATAATTCTTTATTTTTCAAAATCTTTATCTGGTATGGCTTGATTTTTTGCCCCTGTTAACAATGGACTTAGCTGAAACTGTCAAACCTTTTGATTATAAAGGAGTGTCCATATACATCCTGTGGTGTATGAATTGATTTCATGACCTGTCAGACTCATAAGATTATGTGATAATGTTAAAGAACTTTGAGATGAATGTGCAATTGAAGTTAGTGGTAATGTGACATTTAAACCTTTCTCCAGGTTTCTCAGCGCTGTGTGAAGTCTGGAGCCATGCTGGACATTGTAGACTCTTGTTCACTGCTCTACAGACTAGAGCTGGAGGGTGAGATATCATCCCAACTCAAAATAGAGATGGAAAAGAATCCACCTCACGGTCTCTGAGCAGGAGCAGAGATATCTTTCTGTTGAGTCCATTTCTGTTTGGAATCCATCAATAGCCAGGGCATGCTGAACACATTAGCATTTGAGCGTTTAATCAGTGCAGGTTGTCTAAAGTTTGTGCGAGAATATAATAAATCTAAATAATAGTATATAAATATATGAATATTGTTAGGCATGTTTCTGAAGCAGTGTATTTTTGGTAAAGAAAATGTGGGCATGGCTTGTACTGTAAATAACAGGACTGGGCTAAATCTAAACAGAAAAGACAACGGAATTCGTTTGATTTTGTATAATAATGATAATATAAAAGATACACTAATCTTTATGTAATTTATATGTAAAAAATCCTGATTTATGCTTAAAAAAAAGATTAAAATAATTTTGCCTTGTAAGAAAAAAGTGATACATTCTCTGAAAAATGAAAAACTATTTAAAACTATCTCAAGTTTAGACGATGCAAAAGTACTGATTAAGAACATTTTTGCTATCAAGTTCCTTGGAAAGGCTTGAGAAAACATGTTTCTCTTCATGTTTCTTGAACGAAGATGCATGCATTATGCAATCTGTAAAGTTCAGGTCATCTAGAAGATGTTTTATCCTTT
Organism: Carassius carassius; assembly: GCF_963082965.1. Lineage (NCBI taxonomy): Eukaryota > Metazoa > Chordata > Actinopteri > Cypriniformes > Cyprinidae > Carassius > Carassius carassius. The sequence continues at coordinate 28,941,442 of NC_081767.1, read as the reverse complement.
GGGACATGAGGATTTGTGACGTTCCACAGAGAAGATAAAGGGAAGTTCCACCTTTCCGCCCTTGATCTTCTGATTTGAAAAATGGCTTACGTTACATAAAACTGCTCTTGCTCCATTTTATTAAGCCTCTTTTTGGGCACAGTCGAAGTACTGACATCATGATCTGTTTTCAAGGATGCATTTAAGGTCTTTGGTAAAAGCGTGTAGTCAGGTTTTATAAAGCTTTTCACAAAACATTTTTAAAACAACTTTACAGAAACATGAACTAGAAATACTAATCAGTATTTAGTCATAATGCTAATTTAGAAAAAATAGTGCAATTATTTATTTTGTTATTAATGAAGTAGCATCTGAAGACTTTTAAAGCATGCCAATTACCCTGCAAACCATGAAGCTTTTTAGTTTGTGTGTTCTATGAATACATTTAGCAGCCAGTGAAGCGTCCCTCGCTGTCTTGCTGGTTTTGCTGCTGGTGGGCATGGTTCAGAAACTGAATGTGGTTGGTTGATAAGAGGAATAATCGGGCTGAAATGCATCAAAAGTTGTGCAGCTGTGTGTATAAAATGTTTTTCATTTCAGGTGTGAGCGTGAAGGACCGCTACCGAGAGCTGCTGCAGGTGACCCAGCCACATACCGAGGACCACACGTTACTTTTCAATGACCTTCACTTCCTCATGGTTTCCCTGGGTAGCAAGGAGACCACCACCACTCAGCGCCTGCTGGAGAGTCTCCAGGAACTAGCTAAGTGAGCTGCAAACATTACATAACCCACTCAAGAGATTACATTACAGCCAGGTTCTGCTCACGGGTGGGAGTTTGTGGAGGATGAGTTGTGGATGAATGTAGCGTGTCTTGATTTCTTAGAAATTTCCCTGCTCCGGGGAAGACTAGGGTTTTCTAGGCTGATGCACTGCATGCATATTTATTCCAATTTGTCATAGCAGCCAAAACAAACGTTTGGTAAAAGTTGAACCGAATGAACACCGAGTGTATCGAAAGTATAACCAAGCACAAAAATACATTCCATGTCAGCATGCTTTGGTTTATAAGATGACATGATGGAGAGGAATCCTCTGGGAGCTGTATTTTCAGTAAAGCACCTGTTCAAAGAAGGCAGTGTTTTCACTAATAGCACAAGGTTTTTCATTACCCCCTCTTTATATTTAGTCTTTTGGTAACAATCTGACACACACACTCAAAAAAATAAAAAAAATAAAATAAAATAAGACCTTTGGGTTGACACTGTATTTTATTTCTACTCACCATTGGAGTAATGTTTGGATAAATGAATAAACCTGAAGAAAATCAACAAACTAAACTCCAATCTTTTGCAGTGTCTTTAAAAAAAATAAAAAATATTATTTCTGTGTCCTGCATGTCACGTTTTTGAAAGTCACTGCGAAATCTGTGCACAAATACCCATTCTGTGAAATGTCTATTTTAACATTTTCCCTCCTCCAGAGACCCGGCAGAGAACCATCAGCTCCAGATAACCGAGCGTGTGGGGCTGCCCATGTGTCAGGCTCTGCTGGAGTATGAGCAGGGAAACTACAGTCAGGCCGTGGAGCTGCTCAAACCCATCAAAGACCGCTTTGTAGAGATAGGGGGCAGTGACGCTCAGGTCTTCCACCGCTTCACTACAATACATATAAGATAAGCAGTTTTTCCATTCTAAACAACCTCTTCATTTGTTCTTCTGCAGAGAGATGTTTTCAGTCAGATCCTTATTCATGCTGCCATGAAGTCAGGAGACAAAGAACACCAACGGTTTGCCAGGTAAACATGACAGTGGAAAATGGTTTTCAAATAACTAATTTGTTGTCTTTTGTGCTTTTATGCTGCACTTTAAAGGAGTTGTTAAGCTCACAGTTTAAGTTTGAGACACATTGTCCTTATGTAGAAAGAATGTTAAGTTTACATACCTCTGGCAGAATCTAGAAGATACTTAAAACATTTTGAAAATAGAAGTGAGATCAAAAATAATAATAATAATAAAAATAATAATAATTTTATTTGACATAATAGGTGTGTTCATGTGTTCCACGAAGTAACAATAAAAAAATTATATTAATAAATTAAATTAATAAAAAATAAACAAATCATTCAGTTCGGTTAATATTATTTGTCTGGTTAAATATATGAATGTATTTGTCAAACAGCTTCAGCAGCAATAAAAAAATATATATTTATGTTTTAGTTTTCACAGTGAAATAGAAATTAAAATAAAAATTAATATTAATTTGTAAAAGAAATTATAAATATACTTCATGCATTTTTTTGTTTGTTGTGGGTGGAAAAAATCGAATTTGAAATTGCATTTGATAGAGTTTGAGTTTTGTTATGAGAATGTTTCTTACCTGGGTTACCTGGGTTTTTTAACTTGGGAGTTTTAAGGGAACTGATAAATTTTTTCCCCTTCTAGTCGCTATCAACGAATCAGTGTTATTAACACAGATGCATTTCCAAGCAAAAAAATATACACTTTAGTTAACTGAAGATCAAAATAATAGATCAAAAGGCCGTGGCCTTTCAAAAAAGAATAAATCTGTGAAAATGCGCTGCATCCTTTGAACTGGTTGTGAACAAAGGCACACAACATTAATTTTCATGTAGAAATTAGTAAAAACTCCCATACTAGCCCACAGGGTTCCCATTAAAGATGAATTGTCATGTTAGTTGATGTGCTAATTATAACCAAACTGTCCGCAGATGCCAGGTATTTCTGTGTAATTCAGATTCAAACAGAAATTTACATGATGCATTTCATCAGTATGCAGTGCTCATAAATCGAAACCCTTCTAAACTGCAAAAATCCCACCTGTTCTTCACAGGTCGTGCATAAAATGAAGTGCATGTGAATATTTTTCAAATGCTTCATTCAGACAGAAATGTTCTCCTGCAGGAACTTCCTTGGACACTTTCTGAGGAAGCAGGTGTTGTGTGTTTTTGTCCCTAGATCCATGCTGATCGAGAGAGACGCAGTGCGGCCAAACTCCCCGCTCACAGACCGGCTGATCCAGAGAGCCCACTCCTTACATGTTTAAATTCAGACCCCATTCCCTACACAGCCTGTTCTCTGTCAGTTTAATTACAGGCCACTTTCCTAGCACATTTGACTATAGACATCAGATCAGAGAGCCGTGTATATGGAGAGAGGATCATAATTTCAGTTTTTGCCCAACGTTGTCTAACAACTAACCCTTCCACATGAATTATTGAAAAGGTCACACACAGATATGCTTCACTGAGTTGTAATAACAGACACAATATGGCCAGTTACTTTGTCAGTTTCTGCTCCACCAATGAGAATAGTTTATAACCAATCCGCAGCAGAATGGACTAGTGCAACTCACTGCAAACGGCAAGAAAATACTTTTTTTCCTTTCTGAATGAATCACTGATTCTGAATGGTTTAAAGAACGATTGAAAAACTTGCTCAAAGACAATTTTTTTTTGGTTGATACACAATGTGCATCCTAGTAGATTGAGCATAAAACTACTAGTTACTTGTTGATGAACATTGTGTGGTCATTACTTGAGTTGTGCTTTGGCGCCGCTGTTTTGCACAGATGAATCTGATGATGTGAGCCGCACTGCTGAGCAAGTATAAGCCACTGCTGTTTTGACAACAATTGTTAAAATAAATGTACAAAGGTTTGGCAATGCTGACACTAGTCATAATGATTGTGTTTCTTATCAGATAAGGTGAAACAGTTATAACTATATAACTTGGCTTGGCTGTTTAGAAATTGACCCTGTTACTAATATAAACAGTTTTGTGAACCTAGTCAGTGAACAGCAAATGTGTTGCTATGCTATGCAATGTTGATTCATGATTTATTACAGACACTGTTGCAAACACTTTTCTTGAGGTTTATTTGTTGTGACTTTAAGCTTTTCTGACACCTTCAACAGAATATGTACAGTGCCATCATCTCCATGTGAACATCTGTTTGGATGAAATCACAGAATTTTCTGCCATTCCTTTCACGTCAAACAATACATCTGAATACTGGAAAATAATTAAGCTCATAAACCACACAGCTTTTCATTCTTAAATGTGACATATTTTCTTCTGTTTTTGTTTAAAGAATTGCATTTCATCCGCTCTGTCCTGTTTAGAGAGTGTTTATCCAGCAATCACCGTAGACATTTGCCAAGGGAACAGAGATCATAATATTTAGGTCTGCCAAGGAGTCGCTCTAAATCACTGATCTATGTTCAGTTTGAGTATCTTATCAGCATTTAGACACGTTTCACAGATTTAGCATTTCAGCCAAGCAGCGGTCATTCACTGTCTTGAGAGGCAAGAAAGCAATTCAGAACTCATAAATTCTCCTCGAGTTGCTGCTGTGGCAACTGTGTTGAAATTGAATCTTTGTATTACTGATATATTTGGTAAACCCAGTCTTCACAAAGCTCTTACTGATGTGATTATAACTGGGGTAGTTAGCGGCACAGGCCTTCATCGTTAAAGATAAAGGCACAGAGGAAAGGCAAACGCTGACTTGACATTTTAAATCCGTCTTTCGTGGCACTTTGTTGCAGAGTGCAATAAACCAATGACGACATACCGTTTTGTTGAGGTGATTAGATGAAAAATAATACAACTTTACTTTTGCAAAGTCTGAGAACTACAAAGACTGAGAACAAAAGGGGAGGGATTGTGTTCAAATAAAGGATCAAAATGAAGGATCACTGTATAACTGAACTCAAATTGTACATTTCTGAAAGGCCTTACAGTGTTTGCTAGAGTCTTTCAGGTGGTTGTAAGGGTTTTGCAGTGGATAAAGGTGGCTGCTAGGGTATTCTGAATGGTTTCTTGAACATGGACCAGTAAGTCTCTATGATGTTCCTCATCCAATATGTGTTATATTGTCCTGGTGGCATTTTTGTTTTAAACTCATTTCATCATCCACTAGGTGAAAATTGATTCTGATCTCTTAGAAAAGACTTTAAACTTCTGAATTATGTTATGATTCATATAATATACGTTATATATTAAACAAGTAAGTTTAAAGTATTAACAAAGACTGAGCTATGAGATATAGTAATACTAGTTACTGTATACTTTCTGTATCTAGCACCACAAATTAATCTCACATATGCTTTATGTCTCCAGTTTGACTCAATCAATCAAATATAGATTCTATTCCACAAGGACACTTTAAATTGATCAAAAGTGACAGTAACAATATATGTTATAATATATTTATATTTCAAGTAAACGCTGTTATTTTGAACTTTCTCTTCATCAGAAGAAAAAAATCCTGAAAAAATGTTTCATGGTTGCCACCAATGCACAACAATGTTTCTTGAGCACCAAATCATTACAAAGATTTCTGAAGGATCATGTGACACTAAAGACTTGAGTAATGGGTGCTTTGCATCACAGGAATAAATTATATGTATTCAAATATAATGGGTTATATTTCAATTGTAATAATATTTCACAATAATAGTTTTACTGTATTTTTGGTGAAGTAACTGCAGATTTGATGAGCATAAGAGACGTCTTTCAATAACATCAACACTCTTACTGACTCCAAACTTTGAAGTGCTATTTTTATTCTCCCAATATATGGATTTCCGAGGCAATTATGCAAAGACGATTATATATAATACAGTTACTGTACATGTGTTGCCACTAAGAACATTTGAGAGAATGTTTTAAATTTGAAGCGGTGAAACTGGGGAAATATAAAACAATATTTAAAAAGTTACTAGATTAAACCAGTTAGTGCTTGGCTCTCACCTCTTCTGGTTGAGGAGTGCAGCATGAGAAGGGAACCGCACATCTCTCAGTGCTGGGGTTTGATGGGGTGCAGTTGAAGTACAGGTTCCAGGACCAGTCGGTGTAGTTGTTCCAGCCACAGCATTTGAACTGTAAAGAGAAGCGTGGAAGGAAGGGAGAGGGAGATAGTATTTTTAGACACTGTCTCTCAGATGACATATTCACCTTCTGTCTGCTGGACCCATAAGATTTTTAATTGTAAGAAGGACAAGGGCAAGAGAAAATACTGTACTGTACTGTATTGTATGGGAGAGTAGAACATTTTCTAATTTAGAGAGTCATGCATGTTCACATTACCCAAATCTGAACAAAATAACATGTTTTCAGAATGTCCAAGCTGAGACAATCTACTAAAAATGACAAAAAAAAAACACCATAATGTAGGTTCAAAGGATTTGTGTTGGGTCGCTAAGATTTTTATAAAATAAATAATCATTTAATTCTGCAAGGATGCATTGAATTGACCAAAAATGACAGGAAAGTCTTTTATATTGATAGATTTTTATTTCAAACAAGTGTTGTTCTTTTGAACACTATCAAAATAAATAAATAAACAATATTAAGCACCACAAATGTTTTCAACTTTGATAATGATTCTTAATATTTCTTAAGCACCAATGATGCTGAAGGGTCATGTGACACTGAAGACTGGAGTAAATTAGACTATTACTGAAAAAATAAATTAATAGAAAACCGATTTCAAATTGTAATATTTCAAAAGATGACTGTTTCTGTATTTTTAGTCAAATAAATGCAGTTCTGTTAAAAATAATAACTTATTTTCGAAACATTACATTTTCACAAATCCATGGCAAATATGTATGTATATAATTATAATCTACACGTATATTTGTCACATAAAACAAAGAAAAATTGAATAAAAGGAAGATTGCGTGTATACATGAGGGTGTTTTAGTTATTGACTTTGTTTTAATTTTAATTTTGGTTGTAGAAATGCAAATGGCATGGCCTGATGCATGAAAAATGTGTGCAGTCTGAAGAAATTAGTACATTGTCTCTTTTTGGATGAAGTCCATGAGGTTTTGAAGGTCCAGGTCATCTCGATAGTGCACGATGGCTTTTAAAACAAATTTCCCCAGAGCATTGCGTGACGGTGAACATGACACTTCATGCAGTGTATTTCCATATGTACCTAAAATCAAACACTTACATCTGGGTTGTATACGCATATGTAATTGTGCTACAGGAGACAGGTCGACAGCACTAATTCACCATGGCTTCTCTCATAACACATGCTTTAATGTGCTAATTAACTCTAGGGGCCCCCTGAGCTCTCTGCTTCTCCCCTGTCAGCTCCTCTAACGCTGGCATGTTCAAGAACCTCTGAATGTCATTAACAGGAAGCCTCCTAGAAAGCCTCCATTGAAACAAAACATTTGGTTCCACTTTGATGTGGCAAAGCTCTTTAATCATTAAGCAGCGACGATGCTTGTAGCGACGTCCTTAAACTGCCCTGTTTAACCGTGTGGGTTGCGCTCTGACGGAGAAGTATAATGTGATGTAATACACTCGATGGGACCTTCTCCTGGACTGTAGAACTTCATGAGTTCACTGGTTGGATGAGGTAATTGTAGAATAATAGGAAGCTCTATAGCGGGAACTGACATTAAGGATAAGATGAACAGTGGAAGTGAATGGTGGATCGCTTTTAAATTGACTTGTTATCCCATGAGATGAACCTGGAGACTGACAGATGACTGCTAGAAGTGGTTAACCCTCCCTAACCGAGCCAAAGCCTAATGTTTCAATTCATCTGTAACAACCTGCTGTGTGTGAAAGTCATAACAATGAAATATGTTTCATATGATAGCCCATATCCTGTATCAGTGCTGCAGAAAACCAGTCTAGTTTATACACGAAGTGAAAGCCCACCTGGTCAGAGTAGAAGAAGCCCAAGAACGCAATGACCATTTGGATTAGAAAGACCAGGGTAAGACTAAATGAGAACTAGAGATGAACAAGAAAGAAAACCAAGGAAGTGATTTAAAAAAAAAAAAGTCTTTAACAGCTATTTATATAATTGGTTACATTGTGATGTATAGGGAAGACTGGGGCTAGTTGTCACGCTTTGAACTCCAGTGAATATTTCACTGTGCAGATTTGTTTTAGACATTTTAAAGTCATGGCTACATGGCTACTGATATTTCATTAATGTTTAGTTTTTAATTTTGTATTTTAGGTTCATTCATTTCTAGTAATTTTATGTGCTTTTGTAAAAAAAAAAAATATTAATTTATTTATTTATTTTTGTATATTTTTTCCCCTTTTTTAATTTTAGTGAAGTTGTCATACAGTTGTGGTCAAAATTTTACAAATACTTTGCATTATCGCCAAAATGTTAATTATTTTACTAAAATAAGAGGGATCATCCAAAATGCATATTATTTTTTATTTAATATTGCCTACTATATTTAACCTGAAATACATTTACTTATAGTCCACAAGAGAAAAAAGTTGAATTTATAAAATTGACCCAGTTCAAAAGTTTAAAAACGCTTGATTCTTAACCCTGAGAACAACTGAGGGACACATACACAACGATCTCAAAAAGTTCAAATGCTCATTGATGCTCCAGAAGGTAAAATTATGTTTTGTTTTGTTTTGTTTGTTTTATTTTTCAAAAGGAAGTTGTGTATTTTTTTTTTTTGCCAAAATATCATATTTGTTTAATTTAGTACTGCCCTTCAGAAGCTACAGAAGATAGGCCTGCTTGTTTCCCAGAAGACTAAGGATCCTATCATACACCCGGCGCAATGCGACGCAAGGCGCAGCGAAAGTGTGTTTGCTAGTTTCAGTCCGGCGCCGTTCGCATTTTCCCGTCCAGCGCCACGTTGTTTAATTTGCAAATGCATTTTGGCTCATTAGTGCACTCATGGGTGTGCTGGTCTAAAAAAAGAGGTGTGTTCGGGCGCATTGCTATTTTAAGGAGCTAAAAAAAAAAACTGCGCCATACACCATATATATATATATATATATATATATATATATATTAGGGGTGTAACGGTACGTGTATTCGTACCGGACAGTTTCGGTACAGGGCTTTCAGTATGGTGCACGTGTGTACCGAATGACCGAAAGCAATATTTTGTGTGCGGAACATAGGTACATTTTTGTGTTTCCAAACGAACATATTAAGTGGCGGAAGTCTCGCGTTCAGTGCAAATCCCGCCCTGCAGCTGATTCTAAGACCGGTGACACACTGGCTGCGTGGCGTGTCAGTTGCGTGACGGCTGCTACGTGTTTTCTGTGTCTTTACACACCAGAATCGTGCCTGACACGGTGCTGGCGCGCTGCTGCTACTGTAGGTGACATAGAGGGAGACCGCCGACAGACCAGAATCTTGTCTTCACGACAACAATATCTATACTTCATGTTGAGCATAAATATAAAGCCTACTGATAAAGGACACCGTCACCAGTATTGACGGCAAAATAGACTATGTTTGACAGGTGCAATATTCCAGTGTGTCACCGGGCTAAGGTTTTCAAAAGGCATCACGTGAGTGTGAACATCACTACAACTAGGCAAAAAACAACCGTGATTCAAACGCAGCTCAAGTCGGCATTTAAACAGACCTTTGCTCTTAATTCCGATCGGTCTAACGCAATAACGAAATCTGAGCAGGTCTAAAAACTGAAACTGTTGATGCTGCACTTTACACTTTGGAAAATTTATATACATTTTTTAAATATGAGCAGACCTACAAGCTGGGATTGGTAATGCTGCACTGTAATCATAGTTATTTATTTATATTTTTCATTATATTTTATTATATGATATTGGTTTGAGACTGAGAGTATTTTATTTAGTGGAGAACTTTGCAGCAGTATTTTATTTCTTATTCTTTTTTATTTTATATATATTTTATTAAAAAGTATTTTAAAAAAGTATAAACAAATTGTTAAAAAAAAGTTTATAGTAATGTAGCAGGGTGGTTGAATCCACTGTAGGGAATGTCATCCACCTGTGCTTAGTTTAGTAACCCCTCCTCCTTATTTGGTTTGAGATATATAAAGGACATGTTATGGCCACTTGGCATGCGTCCTTGTATTTCCCTCGTGACGTCATCCGTGGTCGCCACAGGTATGTGAGTTGTTTGGGGTGAACTCGTGCGTCTCGTTCTGTGCAGGTGGTTGATGAGAATTTTTCTTGTTGTCAGGCTTGGATTGTAAGTTGCTCTTTTTTTTTTCCTTCCCGCTGCTTTGTGCTGGCTGCCCACTCTTCACCGGTATGTATAGTTTTGTTTATAACAAGTAATTGACTGCGACTCGGCTATTTATGATTGGTTTTGTCCTCAGTGGCATTGATAGCACGTCACTCATATGGTCTGATTGAGCCGCTATATTGAATATGGTGTGCAACTACGAAGCGGTTTGCGTGCAGGATCATCCCGTGGTATGTAGGATTATAGTTTGCGTATTTGTAATGTTTTCTTTTCCTGTTTTAATATAGTTTCCTTATGCTCTGCAGGGCTCTCCTGCATAACTGAGTCTTTTTGGGCTAATTAGTGGGAAGTGAGCATCAACACTGAACCGTGATCGCGACTGCGTCGCTGTTTTGCCTCGACCTTTATCACGATAGCAACCCAGCGGTTGATTCACGTTGCTATCGGGGTGTAGTGCATGGTTTCGAGGGCAGGCTGAACGTCTCCCCGGGCCGCCGCATATGGAATTCCCTTGGTCTAACTTGGAATCAGCATCTCGTGTCTACCGTGTGGTTGTTTGATTATTTGGTTTTCCTTGGTTTACGTTCAGTCCGTGCCTCATCTCTGAGCACTGTAAACCGGAGTGAACTTGGTTTATTTCAAACTGTTAACCTGTTTTTGTTACATTGTGCTATTTTGTTTGTGCTAAGTGGTTTAATTTCTTGAATTATTTGATTTATTTTGTGACATTGTTTTTTTTGTTTTACTTATTTGGGGGTATTGTATTGTATAAACGTTTGTTATTTTTGTTTTATTTATTTCTTTGAGTTTCTGTCAGATTGTAGTTATCAGTTTGTGTTTTCTTCTTTTTTTTTTCTGTTATAGGAGCTGGGTCTCTGGGGGGTGAAGGCGAGGCTGCCATTTGTGTGGTGTGTTCACGTTATAGTGCTGTGTGCCTGCTGCCATCTAACTTGCACGTGTGCATTTGGGTATTTGTAGTGGACTATTGTGGGGGGGGGTTCGTTCTACAATTTGGCAGCCGACCCCGGACCCCCAGCTACCGCTCCTGTTGGCCATTTGGTTTTCTTTAATGGGAATTGATTTATTGTGTGTGTGTAGATGCAGATTGATGGTGTGCCTTCCTGTTTATTATATGGCCAATGTAGAGTTTTCACTTGGAAGTTTTTAGCTATTTATTGGTCAATATTGACAAACATAATAAACTTTTTTATATTATTCATGTCTCCTCACCCACTCATTCAAGACGAACCTGTGTGCCCTTAGGGCTGTTATTTCCCCAGTGGTCTGGGGTGGCGTAGTCGACCATACATTGTCATACATATGCATATTTTGTGTTAAGAGTGTGAGAAAACACCCTTACGACCTCCTTTGCTTTTGTACCGCCACGTTACAAATTGGCGTAGTCGGCAGGGTTACTTTTTTTTTTGGGTGTGTTGGGTGAGGACGTGACTATGTATATTTAAAAAAAAAAAAAAAAAAAAAAAAAGAAATACTTTTGCATACTTGTGTGTTTTGTATCTTGTGTTTTTTTTTTTTTTGTTTGTTTGTTTTTGAGGCAAAACAGCGGCGTAGTTGGTGTGAACTGGACCTCCCCTGTCAGTTGGCTTCCCTCTACGATTGGTGAGTGCATTATTATGGAGGAAGAGTTGCAACAGTTAAGAGAGTTGGTGGCGCAGCTAAAAACTGATAATGAAAAGCTCCATCAAGAACGTACTGTTGAATTTCCGGGTCCCAGTGCAGCATTTAGTGCTCCAGTAATGCCTGTGGGGGCACCCGTACCCTTGGGTACGGGTGCCACCCAGCCGGAAAGATTTGTTTTTGTGCCTCGAGATCGAAGGTGCCCAAAGTTTAATGGCCATACGGGCATCAGCATTGAGGAGTGGATTGAGGAAGTACAAGCGTGCATGCAGTTGCGTCACCTCTCTGTGACTGATAGGGCATTTTTTTTGTTTGACCATTTGGAGGGGGAGGCACGGGAGGAGATCCGGCACCGTTCCGCGGTTGAAAAAGGGGACCCATACAAAATTCTCTCCGCATTGCGAGAGGTATTTGGTTGCTCTCAATCATATGTGGCATTACAGGAGGCCTTTTTCTCACGAAAGCAGCGGGAAGGGGAGACTTTGTTGGAGTTTTCCCTCGCTCTAATGAGCCTCCTTGAGGGCGTTAAGCAACAGTCCCCATACGTAATGTCAAATTCTGAGAATCTGTTACGCGACCAATTTGTGGAACATGTAGTGGATAGTTCTCTGCGTCGTGAACTTAAACAGCTAGTACGCCGCCAACCTACTTCTAGTTTGCTGGAGGTTCGTAGAGAAGCAATAAGATGGGAGCGGGAGGGGATGCCGGGTGGTGCACGTGGGCGAAGTCAGTCCGTTCCACTAGTCCCTTTGATTCAATATGGGGTACAGGGGGGATCATCGTCGACTACTACCAGTTTGATGCCAAACTCTGAATTAAGTGAGTTGAGGGAAATGTTAAAATCCCAACAGGTACAGCTGGATCAGCTCACTAAGGGTTTGGTATTATTACAGGGTCCTGCCCCTGCTGCTCGGAGTCAATCTCCTCACCCGGTGGGTTATTCCTCGTATCCACGGAATAAATTTTCTAATACTAATCCGGTAATCTGTAGAAGATGTCAGCAGCCGGGTCATTTTGCTAGGGAGTGTGATGGGGAACGTATCCCTTCTCGTTCTAAGTCTCCCTTTACGGCTCCTCGTGCAGGGGGGAGTGGGCAGCCTCATCTTCAGCGGCCGTCGGAAAACTAATTCCCACCGGGCTGCAGAGCCTCAGCTCGGTTGGGGAAAAGAATGGCTTAGACGTTTGTCAGAATAACAGTCCGGTGCCTCATTTGATGTCGTCATGCCCGCATTTGGTTGTTCTTATTGGGGGGGTTCAGGTGCCTTGTCTGTTAGACACTGGCTCTATGGTGTCCACCATTACTGAGAGTTGCTTCGTACAACATTTCGAGCCATGGGGTCAAGATCGCCTTCGTTCGTGCCAATGGTTGCAGTTGCGGGCGGCCAATGGTTTGGACATCCCTTATATTGGGTACGTAGAATTGGATGTAGAACTCTGTGGCAGGTTAGTGTCAAATTGTGGGGTGCTTGTGGTCAGGGATCCCCCTGGCGGCTTGTGTTCTAAAGTACCAGGTATTGTGGGAATGAATATTCTCAGTCGTTGTTACCAGGAGCTTTTTGGGCAACATGGTCCTGCTCTATTTGAATTACCATCCTTACTGCAGGCCCCCAATTTTGTAACACAGGCATTTCAACACTGTCATGAGGTGGGTGCCCGTTTGGATGTCGATCGGGTAGGTCAGGTCAGAATGCAAGGCCGTCGAGCATGGCGTATTCCAGGTGGTACGTTAAAACTAGTACTGGCAACTTGTTCTGAGAAATTCACGAAGGAGACTGTGTTATTTGAGCCTGCAGAGTCGGGCCTACCAGCTGGATTGTTAGCATCAACATCGTTGGTGCGGGTGAGTCGCGGAACTGTCTCCGTACCAGTTGTAAACGTGGGGACTACGGACGTAGTGTTATATCCTCGAACCCTCTTGGGCTCTCTCACAAGGGTTTATGTGGTGAGTTTGCCCAAGGGGGTTACTGAGGTTAGCTCTGTCATTGCTGCTGTTGGCTCCCATAGTGCTCAGGTTGCTTCCACTATGGAGGAACAGATTAGGTCTATTGACCTATCTGTTTTGTCATTGCAAGATCAGGACCAGGTTAGGGCCTTATTACTGGAGTATCAGGGTGTGTTCTCTGCTCATGAGGGAGATTTGGGGTGTACCAGTTTACTGTCACACGACATCCCTTTGCTGGATGACATCCCTGTTCGGCAGCGTTATCGCCGGATACCACCCTCAGAGTATGAGGTAGTGAAGGCCCACATTGATACACTGTTGGAGTCACGGGTTATAAGGGAAAGTTGCAGTCCGTATGCTTCCCCGATAGTCTTGGTTAAAAAGAAGGACGGTAGTCTGCGCATGTGTGTGGACTACCGCCAACTGAACTCCAAGACTAGGAAGGATGCTTTCCCCCTTCCGAGAATCGAGGAGTCCTTGGATGCTCTAACAGGTGCCCGCTGGTTTTCCACTATGGATTTAGCCAGCGGGTACAATCAGGTTCCTGTTAGTGAAAGGGATAAATCTAAGACTGCGTTTTGTACACCATTCGGGCTGTTTGAGTGGAACCGGATGCCGTTTGGGCTGTGCAATGCCCCCGGTACATTCCAACGCCTCATGCAACGGTTGTTCGGTGACCAACAGTGCCAGTCACTATTATTGTACCTAGATGACATCGTAATATTTTCATCTTCTGTGGCACAGCACCTGGAGCGCCTGGAGGTCGTCCTGAGTAGGCTGAAGCGTGAGGGCCTTAAAGCAAGGTTAGAGAAGTGTTCATTCTTTCGTCCAGAGGTAGTCTATCTTGGTCACGTAATATCAGCGGACGGCGTTTCAACTGACCCAAGAAAGGTTGAGGCGGTGGCTCGGTGGCCGAGGCCAAACAGTGTTTCCGAGCTCCGCTCCTTCTTGGGATTCGCTAGTTATTACCGTCGCTTTGTGGAGGGGTTTGCCAAGTTGGCGGCCCCTCTGCATAGGGTGGTGGCGGAGTGTGGAAGTGCTAGGCCCAAGAAGCGAGCGGAGCAGAGTTTTGCTGACGCTTGGACAGCTCAGTGTCAAAATAGCTTTGAGCTCAAGGCAATGTTTGTTAAGGCCCCGGTGCTTGCCTACGCAGATTTCTCCCGACCGTTTATTTTAGACGTAGACGCCAGTCTGAGTGGGTTGGGGGCAGTCCTTTCACAGGAACAAGATGGGAAGGTGAGACCTGTTGCGTACGCAAGTCGCGGTCTTAGGCCCCCCGAGCGTAATATGCTGAATTATAGTTCAATGAAACTTGAATTTTTAGCGCTCAAATGGGCCATGACCGAAAAATTCAGAGAGTATTTATTGGGCAATAAATGTGTAGTGTTCACCGACAATAACCCTCTCAGCCATCTTATGACGGCGAAGCTTGGTGCCACCGAGCAACGGTGGGCGGCACAACTGGCATGCTTTGATTTCGAGGTCAAGTATCGACCAGGCAGGGTCAATAAAAATGCTGACGGCCTATCAAGATGCTAGCCCCCAAGTAGAGGGGTGTTGGACAGCATGCTGCCAGGAGCGGCGGTTCCTGCCTCCATACGGCATGCTGAGAAACCAAGGTCTGTCCCTTTTGTCAGCCAAGCCTCTGTGGTGGCCTTGCCTGGGCATTCCCCCACCGACTTGAGCTCACTACAAGAGGGAGACCCAGTGATTAGGGAGGTCTTATTTTTTTTAAGGAGGGGTAAGTTCCCTGGGCCTGATGAGCGTCGGCAGCTCCCTAGGGATGCTTTGACTTTACTTCGTCAGTGGGATCGTTTGATGGAGTTAGAGGGAGTATTATATCGTCGCATTTTCCGCTCTGATGGTGGCGAGGAGCTCTTTCAATTAGTGCTGCCTTCTGCCTTGCAGGTGGAGGTCTTAACAGGGTTACACCAGCAGCACGGGCACCAGGGTATCGAACGCACTACAGAACTGGTGCGCCAGCGCTGTTATTGGCCAGGCATGTCGGCCATGGTGGCGAAATGGTGTCAAGAGTGCGAGAGGTGCCAGGCTGCCAAAGATCTGCAGCCGGGTGCCCGTAGTTTTATGGGTCATTTGCTGGCTTCCCGACCAAATGAAATTGTGGCCATCGATTTCACCCAGCTTGAAGTATCCTGTTCGGGATTGGAGAATGTTCTAGTAATGACGGATGTCTTTACAAAGTATACTATTGCGGTTCCTACCCGGGATCAACGGGCTGAGACAGTAGCTCAGGTACTGGTTACTGAGTGGTTCTACAGGTTGGGGGTGCCTGGGAGAATTCATTCTGACCAGGGGTCTCATTTATAAAACTATGCGTAGGATCTTTACTAAAAGTTTACGTGCGCCCAAAAGCCAAAAATGGCGTACGCCAAAAAATATTCCGATTTATAAAACCGTGCGTACGCACACCTGTAAGCAATGTTCCCTTTATAAATCACAGATCACCCGCAGATGTGCGTACGTGAACCAGCCTCATATCCCGCCCTGTACACGCCCATTTTTAACCATAAATAGTCAATGCAAATCACCTCATGATTGCTGATCAGCATGTAAATGAGAGTGGAATCCCATATATACCTGGAAAACTGGCATGCGACCCGCCAATTAATTAATCCAAGAAAGTGAAAACGTGCATTTCTGTTAGCCTAATTTTAATAATGGCGACAGGTGAGAAAAGAGGAAAAAAACGTAATTTCTCAGATACTGAGATTGAAACACTTGTAGGGGAGGTGGAGGCTCGGAAAACTGTGTTATTTGGTGGCCACAGCAGTGGGGTCACTAATAAAAAGAAGCAGTGCGAGTGGCAAAGTATTGCTTCTGCCGTCAATTGTGTCAGTGGGACAGAACGGACAGTTGCAGAATTAAAGAAAAAATGGTCCGACCTGAAGGTATACAAATTTTTTTTTTACCAACATATTACATTTGTGTTTTATTAGGCTATATACCTATATAAATAGCAATATTGATTTTCAAAAAGTTTTATTTACATGTGCTTACAGTATGCAAAATATGTGAAATAAAGATTCTCATTCATTCAAGGTGGAGGCAAAGAGAAAACTGTCCTCCCACCGCCAGAGCGTGGCTGCAACTGGTGGGGGCCCATGTACAGCTGATCTCACATCAGTGGACAGCAAAATCGCGGCTATAATTGGGGAGGTCAGCGTGTGTGGTATTGTGTCGGAAAAGGAGGGAGACACTGACGTGACTGAAACCACAGAGGAGCAAGGTTAAACCGATTTTTAATCATTAACGCTGTACATTTGAGTGTGTGGGGTGATAAATGGATAAATGTTGCCAATTGTTTGTCCTCCAGTCCTTCCGGAGTCTGAAGCTGTAAATGAACAGGAGGTTCAGGGTGAGGGGTTCTCAGATGCAGATGCACAGCGTCCGGCTCAAAGCAGTGCCCCTTCTGCGTCTGGCACGTCCAAAAGTGGTCGGGTACTCACTGACGCAGTCCTGCAGTTACAGCGAGAGACAATAAACGCTGTCAACAGGGTTGCAGATGAGCTACGGCAGATGAGAGAAGTGATGCAAGAAATTACACAATCATTAAAAGATGCAGTTAAAACATGAACCTTGAGTTTTGTCTTTCTTTACAAACGCTGCATGACATCCTCACGGATTCTTGCACCTCGTTGATATCCCTCTTGTCGGCCAGGGGGCTGTGGCTCGGGGTCGTAATGCTGGGGTAGAGGGAGATCAGGAGGGAGAGGAATACCGTTTCTCAGTGCTATATTGTGCAAAACACCACACGCCCTGACAATCTTGCACACTTTTGCTGGATGGTATAAAAGTCTGCCACCCGAGGCATCCAGAGCACGCCATCTGCATTTCAGGATGCCGATGGCACGCTCCACAACTGCGCGGGCACGAGAGTGGACCTCGTTATAATGAGTTTCCTCTGCGCTCTGCGGGTTTAAAAATGGGGTGAGGAGCCAGCGTCTCAGGGGGTAGCCACTGTCGCCTGCAGGTTATAATTATATTAAAAACAAAATTGTTACAGTTTCTACTTTTTAATATTGTTAAACTCACCAAGAAGCCAGCCATCACGTACTGCGCCTGCATTTAGTCTGTTCCCTACACTGCTATGTGTCAAGATAAAGGAATCATGTGTTGAACCAGGCCAGCGTGCCACAATGTTTGTGAGGGTCATGTTGGAGTCACATATGATTTGCACATTAATAGAATGCACATGCTTTCTATTAACATAAGCAAATTCATTTTCAGATGGTGCCCTTATAGCAACATGAGTGCAGTCAATTGCGCCGATTACATTTGGGAAACCAGACATTGCTGCAAATTGCGTTTTAATTTCGGCCTGTTCTCGCACAGTGTAGGGGAACCTGATGTATCGACTAACCATATTAAGTATACCATTTAAAACGACAGATATTATGGCACTCAGGGACGGCTGTGATATACCAGACCTATAGGGTGAGATGATAGATTCCAATAGAATTATTTCATATACAAAAAGGTCTTAGAGACAAATTTGAGGATTACTTATAGTTTTTTTATATTATTAATTTACCTGTCTGCCAATTCCCGCTGGAAACAGCCGGTTGCCAAGAACCCCAGAGTGGTGAGGACTTGTATTTGGACTGGGATGGCATGGTTCCGGCGTGTTGCCCTCTCTAATACTGGACCCAATTCAGCACATAGATCCAAGAGCACAGCTCTAGGGAATCTAAATCGGCTTATTAGCCAGTCATCATCATGGGCCAGGAAATCATCATGGTCCCTGAAAACTCGTTCTCTCCTTATTCTGCCATTAGCGTAATCCTCCAACAGTGCCAGGAGTGCCATCATGAAGCATTACATACCCGGGTCACCGGAGAATTTATATGTTTCTAGCAAATAGACTGATCGTTAACACCTTGACAAAATCAGTTAATTAATTTGTGGGCGAAAATTTAAGACGAAAATGTTATAGTGAACACATGCTTCTTGACGGTTTTGTAATGAACACCGTAATAGTTAGGACCGATGATGAGTAGCGATTGTGCTTCATGACTGTATTTGCAGACTTTGACATTTTATGATATAGGCTATGTACATTAAGGAAAATATTTCCTTTTTACACTGTGTTCTGCAGTTCTCTAATAAAAGGGTATTTCATGCTATTCTGTAGGCTATCACATGTATCGCGCCATGTCCTCCTGTGCTCCCGTTGTGGACAATGTGACTGTAAGGCAGCGCTGATTATTATTTTATTTTACTTTTAATACATTTTGAATTACGTTTGGATTTTACTAGATGTATATAGCCTAAAACAATCGGCACAAATAACACTGTTGGATTTAATCTTCATGATAATGTGGATATAACGTATGAAATGGAGTGAAAATTAAATGTCATTCATTCTTATAATCGTTCTTCTCACATTTATTTTCTACAATCTAACTTCAGTTCACGACCTCACCATCGGTGTCGCCAATTCCCTTTGTCTCCAGAATGTGCGTACGCACGGCTCAAAGTTTGCTTAAAGGTGCGCACATTCTCCCGTCAAGTTTGTTTTTTATAGATCACAACCTTTGCGTGGGAACTGGCGTACGTACGTTTCCAGCCCCGTTTTGTGCGTACGCACGCTTTATAAATGAGGCCCCAGGGCCGTAGCTTTGAGTCATTCTTGATCCAGCAACTTTGTAAATTGTACGGCGTTGAGAAATCTCGTACTACCCCTTACCACCCTTCTGGTAATGGGCAGTGCGAGCGGTTCAATAGAACATTGCACAACCTATTGCGCACCTTACCGGTTTCACGTAAGAGGGACTGGGCGTCCAGTCTCCCTCAGGTGCTCTTCTCCTATAACACCACCCCGCACTAAGCCACTGGTGAGTCCCCCTACTTTTTAATGTTTGGCCAGGAGCCACGACTTCCCATTGATTTTTTGCTCGGTAGAGTTCCAGAGCCGGTGGCTGGCGACGTGCACGAATGGGTAGTGGAACATCAGACAAGGTTGAAAGTGGCGTTTGAGGGAGCACGAGAACGGCTGAGACTGACTGCTGACCGGCGTAAAACGCATTTTGATCGACATGTTCGAGATACGCCCCTGGAAGAGGGCCAGTTGGTTTACCTCCGCGATTATGGCATTAGAGGGCGCCATAAAATCCAGGATCTGTGGAGTCCAGTGGTGTATAAGGTGGTAGAGGCTCCTAGATCTGGGGGTGCAGTGTATAGCATTGCACCTATACATGAGGAGGGTAAGGTGAAAAGAGTTCATCGGTCGTTACTAAAGGCTAGGATTCAAAGGAATCCTACCCCGGTTGTACTTGGTGGGCCAGTAGGGGAGCTCGAACAGGAGCCGGCGGAGGAGATGGAGGAGGCAGATTTCTGGCTAGTAAGACCCGAAGGCCCCCAACTCGTGTTGGATTCGGTCGACTCTGCCCCTTCAGTACCCGAGCTTGGAGTCCCAGGTGAGCAACACCAACCCTGTGGCATGGGGGTTGGTCCAGTGTTATCACCTGGTACCTCAGCTATGGAGCAGGCTCCTGTTGAGGTTTGCCCGGTGTTATCTCCAGGTTCCTCAGCCATGGAACAGCTTTTTGCTGTTGAGGTGGTCCCAGGGAGACCGAAGCGGGCCACAGCTGGCCAGCATTCTAATATTCACCGCTTGCCCAGGGCTGTGGTTGAAACGGCAATGGTGGCTGTACCCCCGGGCCTGATGTCTAATACAATACTTGCTTTCTTTAGACCTTGGGACTAATTGGGGAAAGTAAGCGAGTTCATCGTCGGGGCGACGATGTGTAACTGGGGGGTAGACTGTAGCAGGGTGGTTGAATCCACTGTAGGGAATGTCATCCACCTGTGCTTAGTTTAGTAACCCCTCCTCCTTATTTGGTTTGAGATATATAAAGGACATGTTATGGCCACTTGGCATGCGTCCTTGTATTTCCCTCGTGACGTCATCCGTGGTCGCCACAGGTATGTGAGTTGTTTGGGGTGAACTCGTGCGTCTCGTTCTGTGCAGGTGGTTGATGAGAATTTTTCTTGTTGTCAGGCTTGGATTGTAAGTTGCTCTTTTTTTTTTCCTTCCCGCTGCTTTGTGCTGGCTGCCCACTCTTCACCGGTATGTATAGTTTTGTTTATAACAAGTAATTGACTGCGACTCGGCTATTTATGATTGGTTTTGTCCTCAGTGGCATTGATAGCACGTCACTCATATGGTCTGATTGAGCCGCTATATTGAATATGGTGTGCAACTACGAAGCGGTTTGCGTGCAGGATCATCCCGTGGTATGTAGGATTATAGTTTGCGTATTTGTAATGTTTTCTTTTCCTGTTTTAATATAGTTTCCTTATGCTCTGCAGGGCTCTCCTGCATAACTGAGTCTTTTTGGGCTAATTAGTGGGAAGTGAGCATCAACACTGAACCGTGATCGCGACTGCGTCGCTGTTTTGCCTCGACCTTTATCACGATAGCAACCCAGCGGTTGATTCACGTTGCTATCGGGGTGTAGTGCATGGTTTCGAGGGCAGGCTGAACGTCTCCCCGGGCCGCCGCATATGGAATTCCCTTGGTCTAACTTGGAATCAGCATCTCGTGTCTACCGTGTGGTTGTTTGATTATTTGGTTTTCCTTGGTTTACGTTCAGTCCGTGCCTCATCTCTGAGCACTGTAAACCGGAGTGAACTTGGTTTATTTCAAACTGTTAACCTGTTTTTGTTACATTGTGCTATTTTGTTTGTGCTAAGTGGTTTAATTTCTTGAATTATTTGATTTATTTTGTGACATTGTTTTTTTTGTTTTACTTATTTGGGGGTATTGTACTTTATAAACGTTTGTTATTTTTGTTTTATTTATTTCTTTGAGTTTCTGTCAGATTGTAGTTATCAGTTTGTGTTTTCTTCTTTTTTTTTTCTGTTATAGGAGCTGGGTCTCTGGGGGGTGAAGGCGAGGCTGCCATTTGTGTGGTGTGTTCACGTTATAGTGCTGTGTGCCTGCTGCCATCTAACTTGCACGTGTGCATTTGGGTATTTGTAGTGGACTATTGTGGGGGGGGGTTCGTTCTACAATTTGGCAGCCGACCCGGACCCCCAGCTACCGCTCCTGTTGGCCATTTGGTTTTCTTTAATGGGAATTGATTTATTGTGTGTGTGTGTAGATGCAGATTGATGGTGTGCCTTCCTGTTTATCATATGGCCAATGTAGAGTTTTCACTTGGAAGTTTTTAGCTATTTATTGGTCAATATTGACAAACATAATAAACTTTTTTATATTATTCATGTC